>NC_088365.1:2318231-2321418 GCF_034508935.2 Berghia stephanieae
TAATTATGTAGGTATGTATTATGTATGTATGTATGTATGGTATGTATGTATGTATGTATGTATGTATGATGTATTATGTAAAGTATGTATTGTAGTATGTATTATGTATGTATGTAATGTATGTATGTATGGTATGTATGTATTGTATGTAAGTATGTATTATGATATGTATGTTGATAGTTATGTATGTATGAATTATGTATGTATGTATGTATGTATGTATGTATGTATGTATGTATGTATGTATGTTATGTATGTATGTATGTATGTAGTAGTATAGTTAAGAATGTATGTATGTATGTAAATTGTATGTATGTATGTATTATGATGTATGTATGTATGTATGTATGTATGATGTATGTATGTATGTATGTAATTATGTATGTATGTATGTATGTATGTATGTATGTATGTAAGTATGTATGTATGTATGTAATGTATGTATGTATGTATGTAATGTAGTATGTATGTAGTAGTATGTATATGTATGTATTATGTTATGTATTTGTATTTTAAGTATGTATGTAATGGTATGTATGTATGTAGATTATGTAATGTATGTTAAGTATGATATGTATAATGTATGTATGTATGTATGTTATGTTATGTATGTATGTATGTAAGTATGTAATGTAGTATGTAAAATGTATGTATGTAAGTAGTAATGTATGTATGATGTGATGTAATGTATGTATAGTATGATGTATGTATGTATGTAAGTATGAAATGTATGTATGATTAAGTATGTATGTATGTAATGAATGTATTGTAATGATATGTAATGTAAGTATGATGTAATGTATGTATGAATGTAAATGAATTGTATGTATGTTGTATGTAGTATGTTTATGTATGAATGAATGTATTATGTAAGTTTGTAGTATGATAAGTATTAAAATGAATGATGTATGTAGAAGTATTGTATGTTTAGTATGTATGAATGTATGTATGTATGTATGTTAAATGTTATGTATGTATGAATGTATGTATGTATTAGTAAGATATGATATGTATGTATGATTAAAATATGTATGTAAGTATGTAAGTATGTAAGAAAGTAGTATGTTGTATGAATGGGAAAAGAAAAAATTGAAAAATTTTTGAAGAAAGTAAATTTGAAGTTGGAAAATTTAAAATTTTTTGGGAAAAAAAAATTTGAAGAAATTTTGTATTTTAAAGAAAAAAAAAAAAAGATAGGAAAAAAAAAAATAAGAAAATTAAGAAAGTAAAAGGCTTTAGATTTTAAAAAATTTTAATTAAAAAATTTAAAAAAAATTTAAAACGATTAAAAATTCATAAATTAATAGAATATTTTAATTTTAAAAATTAATTCCCAATATTAAAATTAAAAGTAAATTTAAAAAAGAAGTATTAAAAGGTAAAAAATTAAAAAAATAAAAATTTAATAATTAAAAATTAAAAAAAAAATTATTAAAAAAAATTTATTTAAAATTATTCTTATGATTATGTTAAATTAAAATAAAAATAAAATAATAATTAATAAAAAAAGGATTATTATGTAAAATTATTTAAAAATTATTCTAAAAATTTTTAAAAATTTTAAGAAAATAATAATTTAAAAAAAAAAAAATTAAAAAAAAATTAAAAATAAAATTTAAAAAAAATTTAAAAAATAATTAATTAAAATTTTAAAAATAATTATTAAAAAAATTAAAAATTTAATAAATATTAAATTTAAACTAAAAAATAAAAATTTGTTTTAATAAAATAAAAAAATTTAAAAAAATTAAATTTTAAACTAAAATTAATTAATAAAAATTAAAAATAATAAAATTAAAAAAAATTATTTCAAATGACAACAATGACAGCAACAAACCTTTACAGAAAGTAAACTGAAGCTTTCAGACTTCTTTTAGAATTTTAATTTAAAACTACTTTAAACAAAACAACATACAGACGACTTAAAAACTTTCATTAAGACTTACTTCAGACATTTTGACTTTTCTGACTTTATACAAAATACATACATACTACCCTGACATACCTTTCAAAAACTTTTTTCAACAGAAAAATACCCCGACATAACCCCGACCAGACAGACAGACTTTCATACAACCAGAAAAAGACATACATAAAATACATACAACATACATACATACATACATTTAAAATTTATTCATACCAAACATACAAAATTCATTAAAAACAGACTTTCCATAATTAAAATTTCATACCCTTTCATACTTTCATGCATACATCATACAGACATACATACCCACATAAATACCCCCCATACATACAACATACATACATACCATACTACTACAACAGACAGACTACATTTCATCCATACCCTACAGACCCTACAACATTCATACTACATACATACATTTCATAAAAATACATACATCCATACCCTACATACATACATACTACAGACAACATACATACAAAATTCCAAAAACAAAAAAAATACAATTTTAAAAATAAAATTTCTACAAAAACCCTAAAAAACATACAAAAAAACATAATACAGACCCAAATACATACATACATACCACATTTACATACATACAAAACATACATACATACCTACATACATACAAAAAACCATACATTCATACATACAACCCTCATACATACCACCTACATACATACAAAACATACATACAAAATACATACATACGAAAATTTAAAAAAAATACATACAACATACCATACAAACATACAAAATACAAACATACATCCCAACATACCCTACAGACATACAACCCTTCATACATAAAATACATACATACATACCAATACATACATACAAAATTCAAAACATACATAAAACCTTTTCATACCATTCATACATACGATTACATAAAATACAATTCCATACAAACATACCCCCCCATACAACATACTTACATACAACATACTACAAACATACCAAAACTACATACTTTCATACATACATACATACATTTCATACAAAAACCCTACAAACATACAACATTCATACATACATACAAAAACAACATACATACATTCATTTAAAAACATACATACATACATAAAACCCTACATACAAAACATACATACAGGAAAAATACATTAAATTTCATAACAAACAACATCCCTACAATTTCAAACATACAACAAACCCCCCCAACCCCCCAACCCCCCCCCCAACCCCAAAAATTCAACCCCCCAACCCCCCCAAACCCTTTTAAAACGT
>NC_088365.1:2321518-2324018 GCF_034508935.2 Berghia stephanieae
TTAAGTGTTGCTGTTGACCATCGACCCTTTTTAAAGCGCTTTGAGCACGTTTAGTGGATGTTGTGCTATATAAAAGCTCAATTTTTGAAATTATTTATCATACCTCCAATTAAAGCTTGACATTAGTCGAGTAGAATGTTACTCAACATAGGCTCCGCCTCTCTCTTATTATTGTAAGAATAATTATGTAATTGAGCTTTTGGATAGAGCAATATTAAAACGTTTTGAAACAGACCTCATCAGTTATTTGTAACCAAATTTATATATTGAATTGCGTTAAACATTCTGATATAATCTCACACCACGGTAAAAATCAAACGACTGTATGAATCTGATTTTTATTTCTTCCAGAAACGGGGGGCGAAGTGGCCGAGTGGTTAAGGCATTGCACTGGGATCCGGATGACCCGTGTTCGAGCCCCGCTTCAGGCACTTTCGTTTTTTTCCTTGAGCAAGATTATTAACCCCCAATTTGCTCACTTGGACAACATGTTTGATTCCTGTTGACATCAGACATCTTGTTTGATGAATTATCTATATTCCTTCGTGGAATGCCTAGGCAACGAATGTCCTATGATATCGTGGCGCAAAAGGCATAATTTTTTTTATATAGCGCCATATTAAAACTCAATCCTAGATTTTCTTTGACCACCGTGTTTACGTTTTGAAACAGACCTTATCAGTTATTTGTAGCCAAGTAGGGGGCTGCTGTAACCAAATTTATAAATTGAATTGCGTTAAACACTCTGATATCTCACAGCACGGTAAAAATCAAACGACTGTATGAATGTTTTTTTTTTCCTTCCAGAAACGGAAGTCTGATATGGGCTGGAAACGGCAGAATCAATAAAGAAGGGAAATTGGTGTCGCGAAATGACGTTAACAATTCTGGGGACATCATGGAACAAGAGAGTAGGTTGTTTTTTCTCATCTTTCTCGAGATTTTTCACTAAATGGGACCTGAGATCATTTGTGACCCTTCGCCTCAAAACGGTATTAAGTCGGGTTGGTTAAGATGTTGAAAATTGAATTATAGTCAGAAAGATCAGACTTGTGTTGAGTTTGTATGTTTTATTGAGGAGAATGGATACCATATTTCAGGGTGCGAATGCCAACAATTTATATTTTGACCAGTTTTAACAATGTCTCAACCTCTAGTTACTGTTTTTCATCCTTGTGAGAAAAGTCAGAGAGCTGTGATCACAGAGGTTGGTAACCCGAGGACACGACGTTGCATAAATGTCAACATGCTCCAGAGCGAGAACAAGAGAAAGACATTCTTTGTCAATGGTCAGAGGTCGAGTGAACTTTCTGGAAAAAGAACGCAACGGGATGGAGCGTGTCTTCAAATTCTTGAAACAACACTGTCCCGGGTCTCAGATCAGATGCATCACATGCCAATATGAAATCTTTATTATAGACATGAGTTCTGAGTCTGGTGCGCTCCCAGGAATAGTTTAAGGGGCACTAAGCGTCTTGTTGCACTCCCCCCCCCCCTCCCACCCCCCACACCACCCACTGAAAAACAACATTTATTTTCAGTAGAAGTGTCATTGGTGCAGCGACGGAGGAGAAGTGGGGATAGAATTGGCGACAGTAACCCACCATTCCGAGGAAACGCATCAATTCTCTTCTATTTTTAGACACAGGGAAATCCATCACAGATGAAATCTTGGCTGGGTTAGGTCTGGCGCGTCGATTACCAAATTCATGTCCCAGATAGGTCACTGTTTCACACCCAATTGTCAATTTGTCCATACTGATAACGAGATTGTGGTCATCCAGTATTTTGAAAACGACCTCATTCAGGTTATGTTCTAGCAACCAGTGCCAGGGCATAAAAGTTAGTTTTATTATCTGGTTTTGTTTTGTGGCCATTTTCTGGATATTGTTTTGATTTGCTTATGTTTTGTGTTTCGTTTCGTGCTTTTCTCTTTGTTTTTAGATTTGTTTTTATCAATGTTTTGTATTTTTTGAATACAAAAATTCTACCATAGTGCCTTGTGAGTCCATGTCAGAAAGTTGATATGGCGATGATATTTTCCAGAAGTAAATTGTTGCTAATATTTTGAAATTAAAAAAAAAAATCACTGTTTTGTGATTAGTCAATCAAAAATATCTGGCACAAAATGTCGTTGTAGCGCTTATCTGTTACCATTTTGTATAAGGGGATAGAAGACCATCTAAAGTTACTTCAACGGCTCGTGAGGAAAACTCAAGGACTTCCGTCGACTCTCAATAAATGAACATCGGATAATACCGTGGTCTTCGTAAAGTTATGGCCTGACACTGACCAAAAAATGGCGTCAAAATGCCAGTCTTTTGCCACAAAAGAAAACAAATCGTGAGTTGTATTCAATAGTTCAACCAATGAAATGACTTATTTCCATGAGCTCTACTAAAGACAACTCACTATTCGGTGCAAAAACCAAATAATGACGTCAAACTGCCAGTCCTTTTGAATTTCAGTGTCAGGCTATCACTTAACGACGGCTACCCAC
>NC_088365.1:2331518-2333617 GCF_034508935.2 Berghia stephanieae
AAACTGTTCGCCCTTCAAAAATCGGTCGATTTAAATAACCCTCATCTTGGTAAACAAAAAAAAAACAAACTCTCAAACCTGGGAGTTTGAGAGGTCTTTTAAAACGTGTTTTTTATATTATAAATGCATGGATGGAGAAGACTCCGTGCCTTTTGTGCGTTAGAGTGGGTAATTTATACTAGATATACGTTAAGGGATGGAGAAGAATATTTTCTTTTTTACGCTGTAAAGCGTATTATCTTTAAAATAAGGAGTGTGAACGTAGAAGACCCCGTGCCTTTTAACTCTTTCCTTACCGATCATTTTCAGTATTTTCCCAAAATGGCAGTTTTACTTTGCAGAAAAATTGATTTTTTGAATTCAAACAAGCTCTCTACAAAAACAACTTTATGTTCTTATTAATTAAACAAGGATCATTCCTCAAAGTTTGTGATGCACAAACTTTATCTGAATAAGAAACATGTATATTGTGTGGTAACAAATGTGACGATTTTGCTGCAGGTGGTAAGGAGAGGGTGAAAGTGCAAAGCCTGTGTCCATAGTATAGATAGTTCGAAGATGACGTCACTCAGGTCTTTGTTGATGTTTTTTGCCCTCCGCGTTTATTAGTAATGCTCACTAAACTGTGTTAACCTGACTATAAACGTTCATGGATGCACACAGTTTTGTGTATTGGTCCGTTATACTTCTGGATGGCAATGTTATGAGCTTCTTAGCCAAGCGCATACTATCTATAGATAGACTATAAACGTTCATGGATGCACACAGAATAAATAGCATGCGCTTGGCTAAGAAGCTCATAACATTGCCATCCGGAAGTATAACGGACCAACACACAAAACTGTGTGCATCCATGAACGTTTATAGTCAGGTTAACACAGTTTAGTGAGCAGTACTCCTAAACGCGGATGGCAAAAAAACAATAACAAAGACCTGAGTGACGTCATCTTCGAACTATCTATAGATAGTATGCGCTTGGCTTAGAAGCTCATAACATTGCCATCCGGAAGTATAACGGACCAACACACAAAACTGTATGTATCCATGAACGTTTTTAGTCGGGTTAATAAGGTTCAGTGAGCATTACTCATAAACGCGGATGGCAAAAAAACATCAACAAAGACCTAAGTGACGTCATCTTTGAACTATCTATTGAGAGTTCGAAGATGACGTCAATTAGGTCTTTGTTAATGTACGCGTTTATTAGTAATGCTCACTGAACTGTATTAACAAGACTATAAACGTTCACAATTTTGTGTGTTGGTCCGTTATACTTCCGGATGGCAATATTGTGAACTCCTTGGCCAAGCCGTTCTATCAAAAGGAGTAGGGATGGAGAAAATCTTTGCTTTTACGCTGTAACGCGTATTATCTTTAAAATAAGGAGTGTGAACGGAGCAGACCCCGTGCCTTTTTAACTGCAAACCTTTTGTTCATTGCATAGGCATATGGATGGAGAAGAATCTATCTATGCCTTTATTTTCGTTGTAAAGCTTATTATTTAAAATATTGAACTTTAAAAATAAATGGAGCTTTTATATAGCGCAATATCCACTAAATGTGCTCAAAGCGCTTTACAAGGGGTCCCTGGTCAACAGCAACATTTAACGTGTAGGACGGGACAATTTTTCGGACAAAGACAACGCTGTTAAAGGCCAGGTACTTATTTTACACTGAGTACGGTGAGATAATGTGAATAAAGAGTCTTTTCTAAGGACTCAACTATGCGCCGAGCGAGGCTCGAACCCAGGACCTTCCGATCCGAAAGCGAGTGTCATACCACAAGACCACAATAGACACTGAGAAAAATGTTATGGACAATACAGAAGCTGTATACGTGTTTTTAAATAGTACTAAGGAACGGATGGAAAATAGAATGTGCCTTTAAAGCAGTAAAGCGTTTTATTTATTATATAGATAGAACGATGTTGACATCCCTCAGGGTCTTTGTTATTGATTTTTAAGCCCCTTCCCAATTTTAATTAAATAAATTTTTACAAACGCATTAAAAACCCAAAAATTTTAAATGTTGAAGGGTTTCAAACCCATAGTTAGGTGTGGTTTTGGCCGTTACATTCCGGGTGGCAATGTTGTGAGTT
>NC_088365.1:2333717-2336217 GCF_034508935.2 Berghia stephanieae
ACACCTCACACAACACACACACACACACACACACACACACGCACACACACAAACATACACGCAATGAGAAGGCACTACTACATAACAACACGGATCTATCACCGCTAAATCAACAACACAACGGAAGTAAGGACTCTACTGGACAGATAGAGTTGAGGGTGTGGCCATAAGTTAAACCTGGGTATTATCCACTCGAAACCATCACATTGAAAGCATCAAAGGGGCAATAATAATACTTGATGTCATTAATAGATGAAAACTGTTGAAAATTTAGTGTAGGTCTGAAATCCTTTAAGTAATTAAGTGAATACATTTTTTCGAATGCAACGATTTACTTAAAAACGCCAAACTGACAACTGTTTACAATGTAGAAATTGGTTGATTTTGAGAGTGTTAGTGTCGTCGGTAAATTTTTAATGAAATGTGTTTGACTTAACGAGCTTTCAAACTGACTTTAAATTATAAAAGGAAATCAAGTTATCTGTTTATCTATCTGTAAAAAATACATTTCTAATTTTCAAATCTTTCATTAGAGTTGTACGCCGTACAATTTTTTTTATTGACTCAAATAAGCACAATATTCTCCACAAGGCTATATTTTTTCAGAAAGGATATATTTAGTCCGTTCCGCACCCCGTTGACGTGGATATTGTCACAATCTTCTGATCCACCGGTTACAGTACCATACTTTTGGATTTTTCTTCTTTACGGTATATAAAAAACGAAGGGTCTTGGATGAGTGAACATTTTGATGTTTTACAATACGATATTATACACAGTGAATTCTGCTGTGATTACGATCACTTAACTCGTCCACAGGCTTGACCAGGGGTTTACTTTTCAAGAGATTAATGTGCACTACTCACTAAAATTGCTATCCTGGGTTCAAAATGGCACAGCAAATTGTACACTTTGTACACACCTGACATAAACATTTGTTAACAGTTTAATAGTTGAAAGTCAGAGGCATAGCTTCCTGATGTGATTTCTACATTCATAAAAGTGATAAAATAAATATAGATTAAACATACAAATTTGTCAAAATGAGGAAAATCTACACGTTTTTCTCCAGAGAGGCGGTATTCTTTTTCATGGCATGCGGCACATATCAATATGGCTCACAACCAGGATCTCAGAGTGGAGAGATTAAATTAATTTTATTTTCTAAAATGCCACCTAGTTTCATAAAAGAGTTGATGAAAAAAAGCCCCCACTAAATCCTGCGACCTTGATCCCCTACCAGCACAGCTGTTGGCCAGCTCGATCGATACATTATTACCATCCATTACATCAATCATAAATAAATACATCCATACTGACTGGTGAAGTTCTATCGTGCTTTAAAAGTACCCTCGTCAAACCACTTCTGAAGAAACCATCAATGGACCACATATATTAAACAATTATCGTCCTGTATCAAATTTACCTTTTTTGTCAAAACTTTTGCAGAAGGTAGTACTGACACAATTAACATCTCATCTTAAGAACAACAGTTTGGAACAACCCTTTCAGTCAGCCTACAAACATCAACACAGTACTGAAACGGCGCTTCTTAAAATCTTACATGACTTGTTATGTAATACTGATGCTAACATTATCAATGTATTATCCTTTTAAATCTTTCAGCTGCCTTTGACACCATTGACCATGACATTTTGTTGAGAAGACTAGAAAATACGTTCGGCATAAAAAGAATTGCCCTTAAATGGTTTACATCATATTAACAGGATCGATGGCAGACTGTCGTGGTGAATGGTGTTCAGTCAGAACAAGTTTTACTAAACTTTGGAATACCACAAGGCTCTGTTCTTGGCCCTGTCCTTTTTACTGTATATATGCAGCCCCTTTCTAGTGTGATATCCAGACTCAATCTGAGTTATCATTTATATGCAGATGATACGCAAATATATGATTCGGCGCCCCTTAGTAATTTACAGTTCTTAATACAACGAATTACGAGCTGTTTTAATGAGATTAAATCTTGGATGTACCATAATAAGTTAAAATTAAATGACAGTAAAACTGAGATTTTAATGTGTGGAAGGCCGAGTATCCTTAAACAGGCAAATAAATCACCTATTACTCTCGGAAATAGCACAATAGAATTTTCAAATAAAGCAAAAAACTTTGGCGTCATCATTGATAAAGATCTTTCCATGACAAACCACGTGAATAATACCATGCAATCTATGTACATAGAAATGAAAAAAAAAAGCAAAATTCGTAATTTAATACCGATGCAAATAGCAGAACTTTTAATTAATTCCCTTGTTTTATCTAAATTGGACTATTGTAACTCCCTTTGGGCGAATTTAGCTAAAGACGAAATGAGCAAGCTTCAGGTTCCCCGAACCTAAACGATCGACAACGACGAGGAAGAAAACCGGAATCTGCAACGTCTGACGACAGATCCTGGATTTCTTCCCTGCCGTTGTTCGATCGTTTCGTTTCGGGGAACGTAATACGCTTCAACAGTCGTAACGTGACATCCCTCGTAATG
>NC_088365.1:2341217-2356217 GCF_034508935.2 Berghia stephanieae
ATTTAAATGACCCTCGGCTTGGCAAAAACTCTCAAACCTGGAACTTCATGGAGGACCTCGCTAAGTCTCAAGTTTGAGAGTCCCTAAATAAATGCTCTATTTTTCTAGATCAAATATTCCAATGTTTCTGCCAAGTGTAGATACGTCGTCATTTTTTTTTAATGTAAAAAAAAATTGAGCTTTATATAGCGCAATATCCACTAAATGTGCTCAAAGCGCTTTACAAAGGGTCCCTGGTCAACAGCAACATTTAACATGTAGGACGGGACATGACGCCTGTTAGGCGATATTACACTTTTTCGGACAAAGACAACGCTGTTAACGGCTAGGTACTCATTATACACCTGAGTACGGTGAGAGAATGTGAGTAAAGAGCCTTTTCCAAGGACTCAACTATGCGCCGAGCGCGAGGCTCGAACCCAGGACCTTCCGATCCGAAAGCGAGTGTCATACCACTAGACCACATAGCCGCATTCCGGAGTACTGTTTAAAATCAATATTTTCAACAACAAAAATCCCTAATCTTAATACAGGGCATCCACTCAAAGACGATGAATTTGCCGCAATGAAAGAAACCGAAAATGGACTGGCGTTCCTGCCGATTGGAAAGCTTCTTTTGTCTGTGCTACAAGTTATAGCAGTATCAGTAAGTTCATATCGTGTCGGGGACTCAGTAAGGGAGCGTTCACATATTACGTCATCAAAAATTTGCCCTTTTTGGACCCCCCCCCCCCACCTCCCCCAAGTCATCACTTGTCATAATTGACCTGACCCCCCCCCCCCCCCCAACAGATGATGACGTCATCTAATTTAATAAAAACTAAAAGATAACTTTAATTTCACAATATTTATTATTCGTTTTTCAAACCATAAACATTGATTATCAACGTTTGATAAAACACATTCAGACATTTTATTAATTTCAGAAACTGTTGATAATTTATGTTTTACGATACAATGGGGACATAAAATTTAAATTTGCAAAGATAAAATCTAACAAACATTATTTAAATTAGGCTACTTGGTGCAGGTGCTATTTAAAAAAATCCAGAAAGTGTAATTTAAAATAGTATAGGAGGCAAATTATTTTATAGCATATTAGTCTTTTAGTGGAATGAATTTCTGTTTCAATTTCCAAACATAAAATTAATTGATTCAAAAATGTTTCTGCCTTGGACCTCTGGCAATGTACTATAAATAGTATCATCAATTTCATCTTCATCGTCATCATTTTCTCCCATTTGCTGTTCTTCATGTATGCCGCATTTTCGTGAATGGTCTTTCATTGCTGTGATCGAGGAGTGATACAATGAACATTTAGGGCAAGTTCGCCTTTTGAGAAGTGATACCCCTTTCCCATTTTGTTTCTTGAGAGATGGGCAATGCTCATCATAGCAATTTATCTTTAGCTGTTTTGAAGGAACAAACTTTGAAATAGGCTTAATTTGCCTATGTTTTGATGACATCATCTTGGGTCTGACCCCCCCCCCCCCCCCCCCCATGTCAACACATGTCAGCATTTGGTAGACCCCCCCTCCCCCCCTAGCTGATGACGTAATATGTGAACGCTCCCTAATCCTCCTCCTCCTCCTCCTCCTCCTCCTCCTCCTCCTCCTCCTCCTCCTCCTCCTCCTCATCATCATTATTATATTTCATCATCATCATCATCATCGTCATCATTATCATCATCCTAATCGTCATCGTCGGCATCGTCACTTTGGTCGTTGTCGTCGTCATCATCATCACCATCATCATCAGTCCTCTTTGTTACTTATAAAACTTAAAGCGCCCATAAAATGCTTCCTTATATCCCTTTCTTGGGCTTACTAGCTCAGTCGGTGACCCGTTGCATCCATCTGGTATTACCGAGTTATAGTTGCTCACCGAACGGACACCGAACGAACGACTTACGATCACGTGATCAGTTTTTTCTCGCGTCCTCTCGTCTAATCTCGTCACTCCGGAATAGAAAGAGGAGGCGGAGCTTATATGATATAACGCAATGAAAGTTCTGTCCGATGACGGGTGGGGGGATATCACCTCTCCAAAACTTACCTTATTATATGAGATCTTGAGATTCTTATCCAATCATCGATTGCTCTCTTGTGAACAGTTAGGAGACCATCTCTTGATTTATGGGCAGGCGGCTTTGCGTAAAGGCGGTGAGTGTTGTATACATCAAAGAGTACCACTGACCGATGGGTAAATAGTGGTTGTGTAACCCAAAAGCCCTGCCGACTCGACTGCAAGGTCTTGTATGTAATAGTTGCGTCACCATTTCAACGCTCAGGAATTAATTAGTGAGGACTCTCAGTATAGATAGTATGCAGATGACGTCACTCAGGCCTTTGTTATTGTTTTTGCCATCCGCGTTTGTGAGTTGTTCTCACTAAACTGTATTAACCTGACTATAAACGTTCATGGTTACACAGAGTTTGTGTGTTGGTCCTTTATACTTCCGGATGGCAATGTTGTGAACTCCTTGGCCAAGCGCATTCTATCTATATATATATTTAAAAAAACAAACAACGCTTTTGAATCACACGAGATACATCAGTGTGCTTGTCGCATGAGAATTGAAAAATGAGATATAAATCAAGAAAACCGACCGGAAAATAAAGAAACTATCATTAAATTTTTAAAAATGAGCAATATTTTTTTTCAAAATCAATCAACTAGAAAAAATTTTTTATTTCTAAACCTATTTTTGTGAAACAAAGATAAATGTTCTCCTTTTTGCAAGCTGATTCAACAATGTGGTTTTCAAATTTATGGTATACGTAATCATTTGGAAGCTCCCGAGAAAGGTATTTTTGTGTAATCTCTTTCACACACACGCGCGCGCGCACACACACACAAACATATACAAACAATACACAAACAATACACATCCCTGGTCATCTATTGCCTATATTATTAATGTTAATATATACATCCCATGCTGATTGTCACTACCCCCCCCCCACCCCACCCCCCAACCATTTCCACCATCCAAGTACCAGCGGCCTTTTCTCTTTGATTTCGTATCATGGTCTACCCGAAGCCCAACACCTCGATCGTTTGTGGGTCAACCCCCCCCCCCCTCTCCCCTCCTCCCACTTCGCCCGTAATCAATTTATAATTTTCTCTCTGTATAGAGCGCCACGTGCACAATTATATACTATTGAATGACACTGACCTTGCCCGTCCCCTAACACAAGCCAACAGCAACCCAAGCTATCCTCTATCACGTGACCTTAGATCCGATGCTGCATACCGCTTGAGAGTCTTCACTTTCCAGATCTCGTTCATGGTCATGTGAGAAGGCTATATCCGTTCGGGTTCGGCGTTCGGCGTCTCGTTCGACCCGATTTCGTTAAAAGCCTATTATACCGGGGTAAACCGGACCACAAAAAGTTAGCGTAACCAAGTAAACACGATATAGAATCGTGTTTGATACAAATATGATAAATATTGTCGCCTCTATCTTGCCACCTTGTCGCCTCTATCTTGCCACCTTGCCGCCTCTATCTTGCTACCTTGCCGCCTCTATCTTGCCACCTTGCCGCCTCTATCTTGCTACCTCTATCTTGCTACCTTGCCGTCTCTATCTTGCCACCTTGCCGCCTCTATCTTGCCACCTTGCCGCCTCTATCTTGCTACCTTGCCGCCTCTACTTGCCACCTTGCCGCCTCTATCTTGCCACCTTGCCGCCTCTATCTTGCCACCTTGCCGCCTCTATCTTGCCACCTTGCCGCCTCTATCTTGCCACCTTGCCGCCTCTATCTTGCCACCTTGCCGCCTCTATCTTGCCACCTTGCCGCCTCTATCTTGCCACCTTGTCGCCTCTATCTTGCCGCCTCTATCTACTGCTCGACATGTAGCAATGGAGCAAATTATTATTTTAATAGGACTGACTCCAACATTGTGTTAAATATTAAAATGATATATATATTAGTTTGTCATAATAATATAGGTGAAAATGTGTGTGCATGTGAGAGAGAGAGAGAGAGAGAGAGAGAGAGAGAGAGAGAGAGAGAGAGAGAGAGAGAGAGAGAGTGTTGTGAAGGAGAAGCAGGAAGAGGATTAGGAAGAGAAGTGGGAAGATGAAGATTGTAGATCATGTCATAATCTTATTTATACATTTAAAATTAAAAAAAAAAAATGTATATATATATTTACCTATCAATTAATTAATTTTTATTTTCTCTATCGATTATTTGATCTATGTATTGATTTATTCATTTTTACCTTTATTTGAAGAGAAATCACGGGGATGAAAACCACAAAAGTGACTGTGACTGCGACTCGGAGGATGTGGATCTTGGAAACCTTTTCTCATTATAAATCAATCCATCTCTGGATATTATAAAAATATTGGTATACGAATAAAAGGATTTAAAACATTTTAAAATGGTTATTGAATTGGAGGGTTAAGGCGAGTTACCTCCCTTTTTATTTTTTTCTGTTTTGTATATTATTTATTTAGCTTTTTAAAAAATTGTTTTGTTTTAAAATTTGTGTCACTTTTTAAATATTTTTTTTGTTCTTTTCTTTTCTTGTTTTTTTGGTTGTTTTTGTTTTTCTATTGTTTTGATTGTTTTTTGTCGTTGCTTTTTTAGGTTTTGTTTTAAACTTTGTTTTCTTCGAATAGTTTTTGAAGTCTCAAGCACAGGATTCCACTAAGCGGAACACACTCAAATGCTTACCTATGTATTCAACACAAATTAACAATATATAGATAGTATGCGCTAGGCTAAGAAGCTCAAAACATTGCCATCCGGAAGTATAAGGGACAAACACACAAAGCTATGTGTAACCTTGAACGTAGATAGTCTGGTTAATGCAGTTTAGTGAGAATTACTCATAAATGCGGATGGCAAAAAACAATATCAAAGACATGAGTGACGTCATCTTCGAACTATCTATATAACAGAGATGGTTTTACAAGAAAAAAAAACCCCTAACATTACATTTGACTGCTTCCCTCCCACTGAAATTGAAATGACCAAAACGTGGTTTCTTCTTTTTTCTTCTTCTTCTCCGATAAGGCTAAGGGAAAGGACAAAACTAGGTAATCTCATTCCAACACAAAGACAGAAAGTTTGTTTTTAAGGGTTTTACGGCGCTTGTCACACATTTAGGTCATATCATCGCCAGTAAAAGGAAGTAAATAGGATAGTAAAAAGTTCTAGAATTACAATTAAAGCATCCAAGAAACAAGAAGACAAAGGGGAATTGGTTCAAATAAAGAACAGATGTAGATTCCAAGAGCACACTATCAGTGTACTTAGTTTGAGGTCACCTAAATGTTTGTTTTTAAGGGTTTTACGGCGCTTGTCACACATTTAGGTCATATCATTGCCAGTAAAAGGAAGTAATTAGGATAGTAAAAAGTTCTAGAATTACAATTAAAGCATCCAAGAAACAGGAAGACAAAGGGGAACTGGTTCAAATAAAGAACAGATGTAGATTCCAAGAGCACACTATCAGTGTACTTAGTTTGAGGTCACCTAAATGTTTGTTTTTAAGGGTTTTACGGCGCTTGTCACACATTTAGGTCATATCAGCGCCAGTAAAAAGGAAGAAAATGAGATAGTTAAAAGTTCTAGACTTACAATTAAAGCATCCAAGAAAAAGTAAGACATAGGGGAACTGGGAACAAATAGGGATCAGATGTAGATTCCAAGAGCATACCACCAATGTACTTAATTTGAGATCATCTATAAATCTCATCCGGACCCAAGCACAAAATCCAACAAAGAGGAATACACTCAAATGCTTACATTATACATTGAAAAAAAACAAACAAATATAATAATACATAACAGAAAGATGATTTACAAATATGTCATCTCCCAAAACAATAACTATGCATTTGACTGTTTCCCTCCCAGCTAGGACAAAACCAAGTATGTAATCTCATTCCAAGACAAAGACAGAAAGGATATTGGAAAACAGTTATAAGGGAATAGAAGACAGTATGTACCCTCCTGCCCACTATGGGAGGTCAGGAACCCCACCCAGTCACCTAAATGTCTCATCCTGACAAGCACAGTTCCTCACAAAGAGGAACATACTCATATGTTTTTAATTGAGCTTCTATATAGTACAATATCCACTAAACGTGCTCAAAGCACTTTAAAAGGGGTCCCTGGGCAACAGCAACATTTAACATATAGGACGGAACATGATGCCTGTTAGGCGTTATTACAATTTTTTCGGACAGAGACAACGCTGTTAACGGCCAGGTACTCATTTTACATCTGAGTACGGTAAGAGAATGTGAGTAAAGAGCCTTCTCTAAGGACTCAACTATGCACCGAGCAGGCTCGAACCCAGGACCTTCCAATCTGAGTGAGTGTCATACCACAAGACCACATAGCCACATAATGTTCAAGTCATACATATGTGAAACAAAACAAAAATAATACAGAACATAGCAGAGAAATGATTTACAAGACAAAAGAATCATCTCCCAAAACTCTTACTAAAAGTCGTGTGACTGTCTCCCTCCCAGCCAGAGCCAGGAAAAAAACCAAATAATCTCATTCCAAGACTAAGACAGAAAGCAAGTTGAAAAACAGATATAGGGATATAGAAGAAATAGTAAATGACCTCCCTGCCCACAATGGGAGGTCAGAACCTCGCCCATAATTTTTAAAAAGAAAGAAAGTAAAAAAAAAAAATACAGAACAAATAATTGTGAACGTAAGTAAACTGTTTATTATTATGACTCAAATATCAGTTTGGAATAGATATCAACATTCGAATACTGTTTGTTTTTCTTTATTATCAAATGTCGGCGCCGTCTCAAATCAATGTAATACCCAATGCCTCAAATCAATATAATGCCCAATGTAAATTTAAAGATGCAATGATCATATACATTAACCCTTTCCTTACCAGCCATTTTCAGAATTTTCCCCAAAACTTCAAAACCACACAACACAAAAACATATTTCTTACTCAAACAGAAAAGAAACAAGCACATTCTATATATAATATTGTTAGGCAATATGGGCTCTTTTACAGAATGTCAAGTTTTTATAGCTATAACAAAAAGAAATCAAATCTGGATGAGAAAAGTGACAGTTAAATCGTAACAAATGTAATGATTTTCCAATAGGTGGTAAGGATAGGGTTAAATAGAAGTTTATTCTTGGATATAATAAAAAAAAAAAAAAAACACACAACCCAAATCTTTCATTTAATTTTCAAGTATAACTCTATCCAACTAATAATACCAGTTGAGGTGGTCGGCCATGAATGTGACCAAAAGTAAGATTCTGCAAATATTTAATAAAATCATTTTTTGCCAGTTTTAAATGCATATTTTATATTAGAACAGCAATCTCGCTCTAAATATAAATTAAAAATAAACCTAAATATAAACCTAACATTTGTTCATCTAAGAAGAGAGCATTTTTTAAATTTATGGACTAAATAAAGAAAAGTTTTTCAACTTAAAAAAACAAAACTTCATATTTCTAGTAATTTCTCCATGGATTTGTCGAAGCATTTCGTCACAACTAAGATACAATGATTCACAACTAAGACACAATGATTCACAACTAAGACACAATGAATGATGTGCTTAGTTATTTGTCACAATATAATGAGTAGAGGCAGGGGGAAAATTAATTATGGACCATACAAACAAAAGCAAAATATGAATTTATTATTATCTTTTTACTTTATATTTCTGGCAATTCATTCATGGATTTGTCGATGTGTTTCATCACAACAAAGACATATAAGATCAATGTGTTGTGGAATGTATCTCATGCAATGTTTGTCATGCAGTAAACTCTCTCGAGGTCATATGCATGGAACAAATTTCGATTTTCAATGAGGGTGAACTTGAGAGTTAATATATTATGATGGGTACATGTAAGAGGACACAATTCAAATAATCTTTACATTTAAACAATAGACTAGAGCTTTTTAAAGATGGCTCAGTATATACCTTATTTGAATCTCTAAAAGCTTCCAGAAGGCAGGAAAAGATTTTGAATAAATTACATTATTATGTATTATATTACTATTACATGTAAGATGACACAATCCAAATAAATGTGAAACTGGTGCCGTCGCTTGCATGTTATGAGTGTAATGTATAGTGTATATAAATACCAGGTGTGTTCCTCATTATTGTCATTCACCAAACAATAAACCCTGTCAAAACATAGCAGAAGTGTATACAACAAACAAAAATAAAAGGAGGGTATAAAACTGGGTAACTGTAAAAGCATTTGTATAATGAAACCGATTACTTATCGCATAAGAAAAAAAATTATTATGGCAGCACTTTAAAATATCTGACTACATATTTGTACAATGGGGTGTATCCATATTCAACAATAAAGCTTGAATCACATTTAAGTCAACAAAATGAACACGATCACAAATTAACAAATTAAGCTGAGACTTACATTTTCACCGTAATGAATGTGACAAATCACAATTCAAGTTAACAACATGACTATTCACCAAATAACCAAACGAGCCAAGTGCAATTTAATTCACATCTCAATGCAACAAATCACAATTTAAGTTAACAACATGACTATTCACCAAATAGCAAAACGAGCCAAATGCAATTTAATTCACATCTCAATGCAACAAATCAACAATCAAGTCAAAAATACACTCCAGTATGGGTTTCCTCCAACTCATTCGAATGTCCCAACTATTTTCCTTACTATTCTATGTTATCATTCCATTCTTTCCTAGAACTAATTTCACCCAGCAAACGTAAAAAAAAATATGAATTAATTAATTTTTCTATTGTTGAGATTTATTTCATTCAATGATTGACATTTTGTCTTTTTTCCGTGTATACAAATGGAAGACGCACCATATTATAATCTCAGAGAAAGATGAAAAAAACCCCTGCGAAAAATAAATAAGGACGATAATACTAACCCACCAACCAATTAAAACCATCCCCATCCCCAATTATTAAAGCACGAGAAGAATATAATGGGCTCTTATAGAAATACTGGAATTGCTACATCCAAGGCCACCGAGCGTAAGATTTACTGGAACATATTTCAAACCGAAATTAGAAAAGATCGTTTTACAAGCTATTTAAAACTGGCCATTTTGTTATTGATTGGGTTGGCCTTGACTTTCCCAGATTCGACCATCTCCTTGACCCCTGGCAGGGCTTCAAACCTCTTGCAATATTCCTGAAACTTGGGGAAGTCATCCAAAATGGTGGGGTCCAAGATCTTGTGCTGGTCCAACATCTCGTAGAGATGGAAATCACAAACGGTCACCTGAAGTTATAGGAGGTAAAATTTAAAATCTATTCAAAATTACCTAACAGGCACTTACTTGAATATCAAAGTAAAGAGAAAATATATTAAAAAGCCAATTCATCATATGTGTGGCTTTGTTATCTTGCATTACGACACCAGGCTTCTAACCTTTAGGTCCCTAGTTCATGTACTACCCCTCGCCCCTCCTACTAAGATGAGCACGAGCACATTGCAGAATGCGTTGATTTGCAAATGTCATGTCTAATGCCCCCTATCACAATAATACTACCGATAAATTGGTTATTGACCCCAGAGTACACAATAATACTACCGATATCTCAGGTCATTGACCCTAAGTATATAATAACGCAACAGTCATTTACCCTCTTAAAATATAACATTATTCCAAATCAACTGCATACACTTTGATGTGACTAATCAGACACACAAAACGTGTATTGAATGACCATAGAGAACACAACGAAATAGACCAGCACCACTTCCGTGGCTTTTTATGAAAGTTTGTCTGTGGCAAGCACAGTATTTCCGTGGCTGTCGCGGAAGTTCCTGGACACTTGGCAGCTCTGCAAAGGGTATCAAACAATTATTTATTCTTTTAAAATAAGAATAAGCTCCGCAGGTTTTAAGGCTATGGTAGACTACTTTTTAAGCTAAGGAAGCCAAAATTAACCCTGAATACAAAGAATTTTTTGCCCAAAGAACAATATACATTCATGACATAAACAAACCTTAGGTCCAACGAAAAATAGCTTGTCCCCAAGAAAGTCATTGAAGGTAGATATCTTGGCCTTGGCAGTCTTGATGTAAGACTCTTTTTCCTCATTAAACTGGGATAAAAGATTTAAATCAATTAGCCATATAAACACGAACAGGAGAAATATTCCAGTCACTTATTAGTTACACAGAAATGTTAATTAAAATAGCCAGAAAAAAAATTTAAAAAAAAATTATATATACTCTTGAGCTACTCAAGGAAAGAGTTGATCCCCTTTGTTAATAGCTAATTGACTTCAGTTATCAATTAATTAGTTATTTGTTAAGTCCATTGGTTAAAATATTAGTTCTATTTATAAAATATCAGAGTGGCATGCCCAGAGATGGATGCACTTTTTGTTCACTATACGACAATGCCCATCTGTACGATAATGTTGTAATGAATTCCTATTCTTTAAGACAGGTTCTCTCTAAAATTCACTGACCGCTATCGGGTTGAGTGATTCCATTATAATATTCAGTTGCCCCTCCGAAACACAAGTTATCATCAAGTGAGAGAAAAAAATGGAAGAATTATAAATAACAGAGAAATTAAGATAAGATAAGAAAGAATAATTACCAGCGTCTGATTATACCAATCACTGAAAACCTTATTGAAAAGCCTTCTCACTTTGGCCTCGAAATGTTGAATTTTTTTTTCTAGGGCAAAACTGATTCAACCACAGTCTGAGAATTAATCCCCCCCTTCTCTCTCTCTCTCTCTCTCTCTCTCTCTCTCTCTCTCATATCTCTCATATCATATATATATATATATATATATATATATATATATATATATATATATATATATATATATATATAATCTTTGTATACTTTACTAATCCCTCAGAGGGAAATCATTTTCAAGTGACAACAACCACTATTGGTTGCCGTATGAACAGTCTGGGTATCAAGGCCACACAGCACAGCTTGTGGAACTCAAAGCCGACATCTTATTTTTTTTTTTTTTGTAAACAAGCAAAGGGTGTCATGTGTAATGTAATTGAAGATCTTAATCTGCTGCTTGTGGCAATCAAGACTTTTCAGGGACAATATTTTGTCAATGTCAAACTCCAACTGGGATCTCATACATGCAATTTTTTTTTAAAGGAGGAAATTCATTCTTTCACAAAAAAAAAATCACAGATTTCTGCGGATCGGAGGAAAACCATCAGCAATGGACAGTGCAAGTCCATACCTTGTCACCTGGTCCATAACACAATCTGACAAATCCATTTCTAAGATCCATCACAACTTCTAAAGCCATGTCACAATCAGCTTTCTCTTTTACGGTCTCTCCGTCTGAAAGAAAGCAAAAAAATAATTTTAAAACATATGTTATAGCAACCAACTTTTCAAAAAAACTAAAATGGGTAACATTAACGCTCACTTACAGCCATGACATGACCCAAAATGGCAGTTCAGGATGTTTGGACAATTATAGAGAGAGATTGAGATTGCTAAACATTAAATCTTATTTTAAATACTCTCTAATTGTTCCTTTAATTCACCGGTCAAAAAATATTATTATTTTAGATTATTAATCCCCAATTTACTAGCTTTGGACAACAAGGGTGTTTCCTGTAGACATCAATTGCTTGTTTGATGGAATATCTATATATTCCTTCTTGGAGTGTTCAGGAGATGGCATCTACCGATGTCACGTGGGAGGGTGTCATTTTATTCTTTTTCTTAATTATACTAAATGCCCCGCACCCAAAAATAAAATAATAAAAATAGATAAAATAATTAGAAACATAAGATTTTAGTTTCCATACTGAGGACGTTATTCATTCTCCAAAACAAAGCAATTTAACTTAGTCTAGATTTAATATTTATGACTACAATTTTAAATTCAGCATCTGAATTACCCCCCCCCCCCCCTTTGACATTTTATACGGCTTTAAGGAGGTGACTCACCATTGGTTGCCTTGTTTTTAAATGTTTTTTTTTTCAGTGCCAGTAAAAAGGAAGAAAATTCATAATTTACGTTTTTAAAAAATTAGAGAAAATGTAAAACAAAGGGGAATTGGTTCAAATAGGGAACAAAAGTAGATACCAAGAGCACACTATCGGTGTACTTAGTTTGAGATTGCCATAAAGTCTTGTCAAGACAACAGCACATGATCCCACTCAAATGTTTACAAAATATGTTTAAACCAAAAATATATGTAACGGTACACAGCAGAGATGTTTTATAAGGGGAAAACAAAAATCATCTACCAAAACTAACATTATACGTTTGACTCCTTCCCTCCCAGCCGAGGACTCCTGCAAGGGTCAGGACAGAACCAAGAATTTCCTTTTCAAGACAAAGACAGAAAGCAACTCAGAAAACAGGGAGAGAGAGAGAGAGAGAGAGAGAGAGAGAGAGAGAGAGAGAGAGAGAGAGAGAGAGAGAGAGAGAGAGAGAGAGAGAGAGAGAGAGAGAGTTGTGAATTTATTTTCTATTTTTTCCAATTCCTACCCAACACATATTCATACAAGGACACCACTGGCCTTGTGTCACTTTTGACATATGGTGTCACCCTGTCTAGACTGACGTCATAAAAATGCGAGTGTCACCAAAATTCTTCAACTTAGCACAGGTGTTGAAATTTGACACAAGACATGATGGTGATTTTTTCCTTGATCGATCTACCGTGGAGCCACCTGAGTGCTTTTCATAGAAAAATGTTTGACACTGCAAAAACAATGGAACATTTCAAAGAAAATCCCAAAATCCCGGAATTCCGCGGATCCGCAGAAGATTGTCGTCACTGATCTAGAGAATAATGCTGCACTCTCAAGATACACTATCAATGGCTACTCTGTCATCAACCAACAAAACCATAAACAATACAGCATTATCACCACATACGCAAGAGTAGCAGACCAAATATTGGACCTCGGAGGTCTCAAAGGAAGAAAATGGGACACAGAAATCTTCTATCAAATTTGGCGACACATTGGTAACAAACATTTTAAACTCACAATTTTTTTTTATTAAAATTGAGCATTGTGAATCCATTGGAACATGCAATATATATGTTCATATTAATTTATTATTTTCCAACAATCTGCCGGCAATCAGATAATATCACAGAAAGTTCCAACATTTCGGTGTCTCAACCAGTATACAAGTAATAAGCTTGTCAGTACATGAACCAAAGACATGACTATAACACTAAAATAAATCATAACCAAAGGCAGACACTAAGAACTTGATCCAGACATCAAAGTGTGCATTCTTCACTCACCCAGCTTGTGCTTTCTACCCAGATATCTAAATATGGCATTGGTGTTTGTGATCTTCACCTCATCATCCATGTAGTAAGGCAGCTGCAATGGAGACATAGTGATATATACATATATATGTACTTCTTATGACTATACTGATTACATGCAAATGTATAACCAATATTTTCCATGTCCACACCATCACCATGGCTTATCCCACCTGGACGTGGCCACCGCAACTGCCAACCAAAACACGCTTCTGTCCTGCGCCAGTCTTCCACATCCAGTCACTGGCTTATTCATCTATTCCCTGATGTCTTGTGACCATCTTCTTTTTGGTCTCTTTCTGCCTCTTTTACCCTCCACAATGCTCTCTGGGAATCTTTTTCAAGAGTGTGTCGTGTTTCTTGTTATGTCCACATACTTATAAATATTCTTGCCAAAATCTTTGTTATCATTTAAATTGAAACTTTTGTTATTAACTCATTGATGATGAGTCTGAAATATATGTCCGACAGGCTAATTTATGCTTGCAGACTTATCGGGCGTTATATCAACAGTATTACAATTTACAAAATGTCTAATATAGTGTCAAGGAAAGACCATAGCTGTTTCTTATCCCAAGTGAAGTCATTAAATAGCTGAAGCTGCTCTTAGTTTAGCTGGGGATTGGTATTGGTATATATGTCTTGGAAATCAGATATTTGCCATCCAAATTACAAAATTGTCCTAAAAGTTATGGTTAATTTTTAACATGATCTGATGTGTTTCATATTATCTGAAATGATTCCAGCAGGTTCAAGTTCCAATAAGTTTCATTTGTGTTTTCACAAAGAGTTATATTTCTGCCAAGTATATTATGCAGTTAAAACGGTTTATGTTTGCCAAAAATTGAGTTATTGGACATGGAAAATACAGTTACAATAGTTTCACATCTCGTCCATTATGCAAAAAAAAAAAAACAAACAAAAACAACATAACAAGTGTGAAAAAGTAATAGTAATATAATACATAATAATGTAATTTATTCAAAAGCTTTTCCTGCCTTCTGGAAGCTTTTAGAGATTCAAATAAGGTATATACTGAGCCATCTTTAAAAAGCTCTAGTCTATTGTTTAAATGTAAAGATTGTAACAAGGCCATATTATATCAACGTCACAAATCAAAGCTCCAATATCTCAAGAAGTACTTATGGCACAGGTCTCAATGGCTTTGTTTTTTTTTTAAGGGTTTTACGGCGCTTGCAACACATTTAGGTTATATCAGCGCCAGTAAAAAGGAAGAAAATGGGGTAGTAAATAGTTCTAGAATTACAAATAAAGCACCCAAAAAAAAAAAAAGGAAGACAAAGGGGAACTAGGAACAAATAGGGATCAGATGTAGATTCCAAGTCAAGAGCATACCACCAATGTGCTTAGTTTGAGATTACCTATAAGTCTCATCCAGACACAAGCACAAAATCCAACAAAGAGGAATACACTCAAATACTTACACTATACATTAAAAATGACAAATATAATAATACATAACAGAGAGATGATTTACAAGGAAAAAAATATCATCTCCCAAAACAATAACTATGCATTTGACTGTTTCCCTCCCAGCCAGGACTCCAACCAGGGCCGGAACAAAACCAAGTAACCTCATTCCAAGACAAAGACAGAAAGCATGTTGGAAAACAGATATAAGGGGATAGAAGACACAGTATGTACCTCCCTGCCCGCTAAGGGAGGTCAGGATCCCCATCCAGTCAATGGTTTAT
>NC_088365.1:2363717-2388717 GCF_034508935.2 Berghia stephanieae
TGTTTGGTGCAACTAAGTTCTGACGTCTTTTTTTGCTGCTCTACACTTGTATACTTGATTATATAACAACATGAGAGGAAAAACCGACGTGCTGGTCTGATAACCGAACATTGTTGTATGTTATGTAATGGACAACATTTGGTTTGGGAGTGCATATGTCCATTACAACGAGCCCATAAGCCCATAATAATGACGGTCCAAACAATTTGGGTTATCAAACCTACGGGAGGTCTTCCGAAAGCTCCTACTCCTACATCCCCAGTATTCTTGTTCTAGTAGGAGATTTGGGAGGGGGGAAACTATTTTTATAATGTTCTAGATAGTAGGGGCAGGGGGTTTGGGAGGGGGGAGACTTAAAAAAAAAAGTTTCCCCCCTCCCAAACCTCCTACTAAGAACATTATAAAAAACAAGAATCTGGGGGATGTAGGAATGTAGGAGCTTTCGGAAGGCCTCCCAAACCTTACATCATTTTCTCTGCTGTTGTGGAAGTTTGTGTCCATTTATTCATTTATAAAGGCCTTCAACAGTGTGAGTTTCAGAATGCAAAGAACTTCAAGTGACTTGGAATTTGTAACAATTATCAGTTTTCTTGACTCTCATTCTCCGCATTTGATTTAACAAATGTATATGTTTCGAATAATTTTACTTTAAAATTATATTTAAAATTAGTCCAAAAAATAAACAAGAATTAACGTATTTTTACGAACCAAACAACCAACTGAACGATGAATGGAATAAAAGATGCATTGATTATTCGTGTTTTATTTTGTTTTGTTTTTTGCTTGATAAAGACTGTAAAACTGGTACAAATGATTTATTATTTTATGATATAAATTTTTGATTCTCTATCGACAGTTGGCTCAGCCCCTAAGATTTCTTCTTGCATATGCTGGAGAGGACTTTGAAGATTTCCGTTACAAATGTGGAGATGGTAAGCATCTTGGACATCAAGGAAGAAAGAATGTATAACATCAAGTATAACACCATCGTTACTGTGACACCTAGAGAACTGAGATAATAAATACAAACGGTTGCTCCTCTCTCTCTCTCTCTCTCTCTCTCTCTCTCTCTCTCCTCTCTCTCTCTCTCTCTCTCTCTCTCTCTCTCGCTCTCACACACACACATGCATACATGAAGGCTCACATGCAGTTCCCTTGTAGTTTATTATATATACTATATGTTTATATATAATATATATATATATATATATATGTATATATATATATATATATGCGGCTTTGTGGTCTAGTGGTATGACACTTGCTTTCGGATCGGAAGGTCCTGGGTTCGAGCCTCACTCGACGCATTGTTGAGTCCTAGGAAAAGACTCTTTACTCATATTCTGTCACCATAATCAGGTTTAAAATGAGTACCTGGCCGTTAACAGCGTTGTCTTTGTCCAAAAAAAAAATGGTAAAATTGCCTAACAGGCGTCATGTCTCGTCCTTCATGTCAAGTGTTGCTATTGGCCAAGGACCCCTTGTAAAGCGCTTTGACCGCGTTTCGTGGATGTTGCGCAATATAAAAGCTCTTTTTTTTTACTACCAACTTATGGACATCTGGTTTGTCCTCAAGTAAACTCTTCTACTCCTTATATCAATGCAACTTTCTTTTTCTTGGACAGAAGTGCCTGGGTTGTTTTTTTGTTAGCATTTTTCATCAAAATTAGACAAATATCAACAGGCTTTCAATTTAGGCCATCAGTAATGTGCAGTCTATGAACTCCAATACTTGGGAGTTCCATCCATTGATAAACTTATTTTGCTGTGGTTCCATATGAACAATCACTGATTTCATGCAATTTAGTAAACATGTGTTCTGATTGGTCAGTGCCAAAATGATTTCTTTGGTTGAAAAAAAGAGCTTTTTATTGGTTAAGAGTAGGACATGATGATGATCGGGTATCAACTGATGATTATTGTTAAAACAATGTCGCTCAACTCAACAGGGGTTTTACTCAAATGTATGTCGCTCTTTTGTGGTTTTTATTACTAATAATATAACATATAGCAAAAATAAAATTGGGACCAGAGGTCAATGTCGCTATCTAGGCGTTGTCGTTATCCAGAGGTTGCACTGTAGGTTCAATTCATGTATGTTTCTATAGATAAAATGCGCTTGGCCAAGGAGTTCACAACATTGCCATCCGGAAGTAAACGGACCAACACACAAACTCTGTGTAACCATGAACTTTTATAGTCTGGTTAATACAGTTTAGTGAGAACAACTCACAAACGCGGATGGCAAAAACAATAACAAAGGCCTGAGTGATGTCATCTTCGAACTATCTATACTTTGGTTGTGTTTTAACAGTTATTCTGGATTGCTTTCATGGACAAAAACTTTTTTTTTTCAGGCCCAGAATACAACAAAGATGATTGGTTTGATGTCAAATTTACTCTTGGTCTCTCCTTCCCAAATGTAAGTAATTGCGATGATTAAAATCTATGTAAGCACTATTTTTTCTCTTTTCCTTATTAAAATATAAATTTGCCTATAGAATGTTTAACTCAAAAGCATGAATGCTTATTTAGGAGAGGTGGGATAGAGTTTTGTCATTTGATTTTTCTTATTATTTATGATTGTGCTTTGACCTAGAAAAAAATATCCTAATAGAAATTTGAAACACATTGTAGACCAGTTATTGATGTCCCCTACAGAATTTATAAATTAAATATAGTAAGAAATTAGAAATGTATAAATTAAATTTGTGCGGCTATGTGGTCTAATGGTATGACACTCACTTTCAGATCGGAAGGTCCTGGGTTCAAGCCTCGCTCGGTGCATAGTTTAGTCCTTGGAGAAGGCTCTTTACTCACATTCTCTCACCGTACTCAGGTGTGAAATGAGTACTTGGCTGTAAACAGCATTGTTTCTGTCAAAAAAAATTGTAACATAGCCTAATGGACGTCATGTCTCGTCCTAAATGTTAAATGTTTCTGTTGAGCAGGGACCCCTTGTAAAGTGCTTTGAGCACATTTAGTGGATATTGCGCTATATAAAAGCTCAATTTTTATTTTTTTATTTATTTTTTTTTGGAATAGATGTCTGCTCTCCGTCCTACCCAAAAATAGTTTGCTAGTATACATGTAACTGTAATCAGGATGGCGTTTTGATCATCGTTGTATGTAGTCACATCCACCTTCCTCATAAACTCACACACTTCCAACTTTTTGTTTATCTGTTTCAAGCCTCTTTTAATTCTAAAAAGAGCAATGGTAAATGGGATATTATATTTGACATTTTGGTGTTGAAATAATGGTTTGATGCTTGTTATCACATACAGTAATGATCAAAGGTAATGATACATTGTTATTTTCTTTTATATCTGTTTAACATACACAATAAATCCGCAAGTGTCACTTATATCAACTGAAAGAGAAATGATAGAGGATTCATAAAATTACAAATTTATTGACTGGCGAGACGACATTGCTGTACAATGAATAAAACTTTTAAAATCTGAAAACCGAAACTTGGCAGAAACGTTTTTTTTTTTTGTAATTATCATTTTTGTGGCCCCTTCAGTATCAAGCAAGTGCCTTACTCATGACTTGTCTACTTTACTAAAAATCCAATTTGCCAAGTATATAAGATTTATATAAACATGCTGTTTTATTCACATTTTTCATCAAAATTTAACAAATATCAACAGGCTTTCAATTTAGGCCATCAGTAATGTGCAATAATGAACTCCAATACTATATAAACCATTGAGACCTGTGCCATAAGTGCCATATTGGAGCTTTGATTTGTGACGTTGATATAATATAGCCTTGTTACAATCTTTACATTTAAACAATAGACCAGAGCTTTTTAACTCACTCAACCCTAACACTGACTATATCCGTAGTTTACCCAGGTTACATTTACCCCATGCCTATTTATTACATTTTTCTGAGACAAATTATATCAAAGCTAATGTTTTTAGTTTTTACATGTTTATGATAGTTGGATAAAACTATGTATGTACATGCTCATTTTTAATAATTTTTTTTCCAATTTTGAAAAGTAGCAAAAATCTCTAGGATTCAGTGAGTTAAAGATGTCCTCAGTATAAACCTTATTTGAATCTCTAAAAGCTTCCAGAAGGCAGAAAAAGCTTTGGAATAAATAACATTTTTATGTATTATATTACTTAAACTTTTTCACACTTGTATCTGACATTGGGAAAACCGTGAGAGAGTTTTTGTTGCATAATGAACGAGATGTGAAATAATTGTAACTGTACTTTCCATGTCCAATAACTCAATTTTTGGCAAACATAAACCGTTTTAACTGCTTGGTATACTTGGCAGAAATATAACTCTTTGTGAAAACACAAATGAGATTTATTAGAACTTGAACCTGCTTTAATCATTTAAGATGATATGAAATACATCCATCAGATCATGTTAAAAATTAACCATAACTTTTAGGACAATTTTGTAATTTGGATGGCAAATATCTGATTTCCAAGACATATATACCAATACCAATCCCCAGCTAAACTAAGAGCAGCTTCAGCTATTTAATGACTTCACTTGGGATAAGAAACAGCTATGGTCCTTCCTTGACACTATATTAGACATTTTGTAAATTGTAATACTGTTGATATAACGCCCGACAAGTCTGCAAGCATAAATTAGCCTGTCGGACATATATTTCAGACTCATCATCAATGTGTTAATAACAAAAGTTTCAATTTAAATGATAACAAAAATTTTGGCAAGAATATTTTTAAGTATGTGGACATAACAAGAAACACGACACACTCTTGAAAAAGATTCCCAGAGAGCATTGTGGAGGGTAAAAGAGGGAGAAGAGACCAAAAAGAAGATGGTCACAAGACATCAGGGAATAGATGAATAAGCCAGTGACTGGATGTGGAAGACTGGCGCAGGACAGAAGCGTGTTTTGGTTGGCAGTTGCGGAGGCCACGTCCAGGTGGGATAAGCCATGATGATGGTGTGGACATGGACTTTGTCTCAAACGAAAATATTGGTTATACATTTGCATGTAATCAGTATAGTCATAAGAAGTACATATATATGTATATATCACTATGTCTCTATTGCAGCTGCCTTACTACATGGATGATGAGGTGAAGATCACAAACACCAATGCCATATTTAGATATCTGGGCAGAAAGCACAAGCTGGGTGAGTGAAGAATGCACACTTTGATGTCTAGATCAAGTTCTTAGTGTCTGCCTATGGTTATAATTTATTTTAGTGTTATAGCCATGGTTCATGTACTGACAAGCTTATTACTTGTATACTGGTTGAGACACCGAAATGTTGGAACTTTCTGTGATATTATCTGATTGCCGGCAGATTGTTGGAAAATAATAAATTAATATGAACATATATATTGCATGTTCCAATGGATTCACAATGCTCAATTTTAATTTAAAAAAATTGTGAGTTTATAAATGTGTGTTACCAATGTGTCGCCAAATTTGATAGAAGATTTCTGTTTCCCGATTTTCTTCCTTTGAGACCTCTGAGGTCCAATATTTGGTCTGCTACTCTTGTGTATGTGGTGATAATGCCTATTGTTTATGGTTTTGTTGGTTAATGACGGAGTCGCCGTTGATAGTTTTCGATGGTTTTATCTTGTGTGCAGCATTATTGTCTAGATCAGTGACGATAATCTTCTGCGGATCTGCAGAATTCCGGGATTTTGGGATATTCTTTGAAATGTTCCATTGTTCTTGCAGTGTCACTCAGGTGGCTCCATGGTAGATCAATGAAAAAATCACCATCTTGTCTTGTGTCAAATTTTGACACCTGTGCTAAGTTGATGAATTTTGGTGACACTCGCATTTTTATGACGTCAGCCTAGACAGGGTGGCATATAAGGCCAGTGGTGTACTTGGATGAATATATCTTGGGTAGTGATTGGGAAAAAATAGAAAATTAATTCATAACTCTCTCTCTCTCTCTCTCTCTCTCTCTCTCTCTCTCTCTCTCTCTCTCTCTCTCTCTCTCTCTCTCTCTCTCTCTCTCTATCTATCTATCTATTTCTCCATCTCTCTCTTTTATTCCCTGTCTCTCTCTCTCTCCCTCACCATTATTTCTCTCTCGACCACTCTTCTTTCTTCTTGTTATGTTTTTAGAAGTCGTCTTGTCATAGAAAGATAAAATATTACAATAAGCAAGGGTGATGATCGACGACAAATACCAGCACTCTTACAATATCTGTTACAACCTTCAGTTGGGTACTTATTCACACCTGAGTATGTAACGTGTCTTACCCAAGGCTATTACATTGGCCCCAGAGTTTCATAGCTCTTAATCAGTCACTGATCATGGCCACCAATGCTTCATGAATTTTATTACAAAAAGACACGCGTTCATTGAGCCGCCAAAGAAAGTCTTTTTGCGGGTGGTTGGATGGGAGCATCACCCTTGAATCATATACCTATGATGTTCGCATGGGTGTACGATCCGATAATGATGTCGTTTCTTCTTCTCTTTACTAGCCTATCCTGCTTCTTTGGTTTGTGATTGTATTTTTGACAGGGGATATATTTTTTTTCTGTAAATCTTCTGTCTGTTTGTTCTTGGTTATTTATAATTTAGCTTATGATATCTTTAGGTTATGATTTTGATTTACATTTGTACTATTTTTGTTAGATTGCTTGTTTTTTTGTTTCAGCGGTCTCTCATATAACCTCAATTGTGTTGGAAGAGACCTAAAGCAACAAACAATAAAAAAAAATAAAAACATTGAGCCGCCAATGCCAAATTTTAGAAGATTGTGGTCGTTCTTTGAAATAGGTAGACTGAAAGGGTATCGATTTTGTGACCCACTCTGCAGTGTCTTTTGACCTTCCATGGTGGGCAGGAAGTCACTTGCTGTGTCTTTTATTCCCCTATATGTTTTATTTTTTAGTTGCTTTCTGTCTTTGTCTTGGAAAGGAAATTCTTGGTTCTGTCCTGACCCTTGCAGGAGTCCTCGGCTGGGAGGGAAGGAGTCAAATGTATAATGTTAGTTTTGGTAGATGATTTTTGTTTTTCCCTTATAAAACATCTCTGCTGTGTACCGTTAGTTATATTTTTGTTTTAAACATATTTTGTAAACATTTGAGTGTGTTCCTCTTAGTGGGATCATGTGCTGTTGTCTTGACAAGACTTGATGGCAATCTCAAACTAAGTAGTGTGATCATGGTATCTACTTCTGTCCCCTATTTGAACCAAGTCCCCTTTGTTTTACATTTTCTCTAATTTTTTTTAAACGTAAATTATGAATTTTCTTCATTTTTACTGGCACTGAAAAAAAAAACATTTAAAAACAACCTCAAAGCCGTATAAAATGGTAGTTCAGATGCTGAATTTAAAATTCTAGTCAAAAATATTAAATCCAGATTAAGTTTAATGCTTTGTTTTGGAGAATGAATAACGTCCTCAGTATGGAAACTAAAAGCTTATGTTTCTAATTATGCGGGGCATTTAGTATAATTAACTGGGTGGGGATCCTGACCTCCCATAGTGGGCAGGGAGGTACATACTGTGTCTTCTATCCCCCATACCCATTTTCCAATTGTTTCCTGTCCTTATCTTGGAATGAGATTTCATAGTTTTGTCCTGATCCTTGCCGGAGTTCCTTGGCTGGGAGGGAAACAGTCGAATGTATAGTTATAGTTTTCGGAGATGATATTTTTTTCCTTGTAAATCATCTCTCTGTTATGCATTGTATTATGTTTAGTTTACATATTATATTATATGATTGGTAAACATTTGAGTGTATTCCTTTTAGTTGGGACCTGTGCTTGTGTCTGGATGAGACTTTTAGGTGATCTCAAACTTAAGTACTTTGGCGGTGTGCTCTTGGAATCTACATCTGTTGCCTATTTGAACCAATTCCCCTTTGTCTTACCTTTTCTTTTGTGCTTTAATTGTAGTTTTAGAACTTTTTACTATCCCATTTTCTTCCTTTTTACTGGCGCTGATATGACCTTAATGTGTTGCAAGCGCCATAAAACCCTTAAAAACAAAAACAAACAAATAGTATAATTAAGAAAAAGAAGATAATGACACCCTCCCACGTGACATCGGTAGATGCCATCTCCTGAACACTCCAAGAAGGAATATATAGATATTCCATCAAACAAGCAAATGATGTCTACAGGAAACACCGTTGTTGTCCAAAGCGAGTAAATTGGGGATTAATAATCTAAAATAATAATATTTTTTGACCGGTGAATTAAAGGAACAATTAGAGAGTATTTGAAATAAGCTTTAATGTTTAGCAATCTCAATCTCTCTATAATTGTCCAAACGTACTGAACTGCCATTTTGAGTCATGGCTGTAAGTGAGCGTTAATGTTACCCATTTTAGTTTTTTTGAAAAGTTGGTTGCTATAACATATGTTTTTAAATTATTTTTTTGCTTTCTTTCAGACGGAGAGACCGTAAAAGAGAAAGCTGATTGTGACATGGCTTTAGAAGTTGTGATGGATCTTAGAAATGGATTTGTCAGATTGTGTTATGGACCAGGTGACAAGGTATGGACTTGCACTGTCCATTGCTGATGGTTTTCCTCCGATCCGCAGAAATCTGTGATTTTTTTTTTTGTAAAAGAATGAATTGCATGTATGAGATCCCAGTTGGAGTTTGACATTGACAAAATATTGTCCCTGAAAAGTCTTGATTGCCACAAGCAGCAGATTAAGATCTTCAATTACATTACACATTACACCCTTTGCTTGTTTACAAAAAAAAAATAAGATGTCGGCTTTGAGTTCCACAAGCTGTGCTGTGTGGCCTTGATACCCAGACTGTTCATAGAGCAACCAATAGTGGTTGTTGTCACTTGAAAATGATTTCCCTCTGAGGGATTAGTAAAGTATACAAAGATATATATTATATATTATTTATATATATATATATATATATAGAGAGAGAGAGAGAGAGAGAGAGAGGGGGGGGGGGGGGGGGGGGGGATTAATTCTCAGACTGTGGTTGAATCAGTTTTGCCCTAGAAAAAAAAACTCAACATTTCGAGGCAAAGTTAGAAGGCTTTTCAATAAAGTTTTCAGTGATTGGTATAATCAGACGCTGGTAATTATTCTTTCTTATATTATCTTAATTTCTCTGTTATTTATAATTCTTCCATCTTTTTCTCTCACTTGATGATAACTTGTGTTTCGGAGGGGCAACTAAATATTACAATGGAATCACTCAACCCGATAGCGGTCAGTGAATTTTAGAGAGAACCTGTCTTAAAGAAAAGGAATTCATTATATACAAATATAGTTACAATAACATAATCGTACAGATGGGCATTGTCGTATAGTGAACAAAAAGTGCATCTATCTCTGGGCATGCCACTCTGATATTTTATAAATAGAACTAATATTTTAACCAATGGACTTAACAAATAACTAATTAATTGATAACTGAAGTCAATTAGCTATTAACAAAGGGGATCAACTCTTTCCTTGAGTAGCTCAGAGTATATATAAATATTATATTTTTTTAAAACTTTTTTTCTGGCCTTTTTAATTAATATTTCTGTTTAACTAATAAGTGACTGGAATATTTCTCCTGTTCGTGTTTATATGGCTAATTGATTTAAATCTTTTATCCCACAGTTTAATGAGGAGAAAGAGTCTTACATCAAGACTGCCAAGGCCATGATATCTACCTTCAATGACTTTCTTGGGGACAAGCTATTTTTCGTTGGACCTAAGGTTTGTTTATGTCATGAATGTATATTGTTCTTTGGGCAAAAAAGTCTTTGTATTCAGGGTTAATCTTGGCTTCCTTAGCTTAAAAAGTAGTCTACCATAGCCATAAAACCTGCAGAGCTTATTCTTATTTTAAAAGAATAAATAATTGTTTGGTACCCTTTGCAGAGCTGCCAAGTGTCCAGGAACTTCCGCGACAGCCACGGAAATACTGTGCTTGCCACAGACAAACTTTCATAGAAAGCCACGGAAGTGGTGCTGGTCTATTTCGTTGTGTTCTATATGGTCATTCAATACAATATTTTAAGAGGGTCAGTGACCGTTGCATTATTATATACTTCGGGTCAATGACCTGAGATATCGGTAGTATTATTGTGTACTCTGGGGTCAGTAAACAATTTATCGGTAGTATTATTGTGTAGGGGGCATCAGACATGACATTTGCAAATTAAGGCATTCTGCAATGTGCTCATCTTAGTAAGAGTGGCGAGGGGTTGTACACGAACTAGGGACCTACAGGTTAGAGGCCTGGTGTCGTAATGCAAGATCACAAAGCCACACATATGATGAATTGGCTTTTAAATATATTTTCTCTCTACTTTGATATTCCAGTAAGTACCTGTTATGTCATTTTGAATAGATATTAAATTTTGCCTCCTATAACTTCAGGTGACCGTTTGTGACTTCCATCTCTACGAGATGTTGGACCAGCACAAGATCTTGGACCCCACCATTTTGGATGACTTCCCCAAGTTTCAGGAATATTGCAAGAGGTTTGAAGCCCTGCCAGGGGTCAAGGAGATGGTCGAATCTGGGAAAGTCAAGGCCAACCCAATCAATAACAAAATGGCCAGTTTTAAATAGCTTGTAAAACGATCTGGTCTAATTTTTGTTCGAAATATGTTCCAGTAAATCTTACGCTCGGTGGCCTTGGATGTAGCAATTCCAGTATTTCTATAAGAGCCCATTATATTCTTCTCGTGCTTTAAGAATTGGGGATGGGGGTGGTTTTAATTGGTTGGTGGGTTAGTATTATCGTCCTTATTTATTTTTCGCAGGGGTTTTTTTCATCTTTCTCTGAGATTATAATATGGTGCTTCTTCCATTTGTATACACGGAAAAAAGACAAAATGTCAATCATTGAATGAAATAAATCTCAACAATAGATAGCATCGAATACCCATTAAATTAATTAATTCATTTTTTTTACGTTTGCTGGGTGAAATTAGTTCTAGGAAACTGTCTTCTAGGAAAGAATGGAATGATAACATAGAATAGTAAGGAAAATAGTTGGGACATTCGAATGAGTTGGAGGAAACCCATACTGGAGTGTATTTTTGATTTGATTGTTGATTTGTCACATTGAGATGTGAATTAAATTGCCCTTGGCTCGTTTGGTTATTTGGTGAATATAGTCATGTTGTTAACTTGAATTGTGATTTGTCACATTCATTACGGTGAAAATGTAAGTCTCAGCTTAATTTGTTAATTTGTGATCGTGTTCATTTTGTTGACTTAAATGTGATTCAAGCTTTATTCTGTGTCTTCTATCCCCCAATGTCTGTTTTCCAACATGCTTTCTGTATTTGTCTTGGAATGAGATTACTTGGTTTTGTCCTGAACCTGACTGGATACCCTAGCTGGGAGAAAAACAGTCAAGTGTATGTAAAGTTAGAATTTTGGGAGATGATATTTTTTTCCTTGTAAATCATCTCCCTGTTATGCACTGTATTGTTTTGTTTAAATATTATATATGATTTTTAAACATTTGAGTGTATCCCTCTTCTTAGTTGGGACCTGGGCTTGTGTGTGGATGAGACTTTTAGGTGATCTCAAACTAAGTACTTTGATAGTGTGCTCTTGGAATCTACATCTGTTTCCTATTTGAACAAATTCCCCTTTGTCTTACCTTTTCTTGGGTGCTTTGATTGTAATTCTAGAACTTTTGACTATCCCATTTTCTTCCTTTTTACTGGCGCTGATATGACCTTAATGTGTTGCAAGCGCCGTAAAACCCTTAAAAACAAAACAAAACAAGCTTTATTGTTGAATATGGATACACCCATTGTACAAATATGTAGTCAGATATGTTAAAGTGCTGCCATAATATTTTTTTTTTCTAATGCGATAAGTAATCGGTTTCATTATACAAATGCTTTTACAGTTACCCCGTTTTATACTCTCCTTTTATTTTTGTTTGGTGTATACACTTCTGCTATGTTTTGACAGGGTTTATTGTTTGGTGAATGACAATAATGAGGAACACACCTGGTATTTATATACACTTTACATTACACTCATAACATGCAAGCGACGGCACCAGTTTCAGATTTATTTGTTTTAGCGTCAAATTTAGAATGACATTTGATATGTCACTATTAACATATAATCTGTCACTGACTTTCGTCTATATCCAATTCTAGATGTGCAAGCAACTTAACGCTGTGTTGCTCTTAGGCTTATGATCAAAATGAATGTGAACTTGAAGGTGTTATCTGAAGTTATCCAGATGCAGATGATAGACTTGTTGCAGCTTTCATCAAAGTGGCCAGAGGAATTACGTTGAAGTACTTGGGGGGGGGGGGATTGTGTCATCTTACCTGAACCCATCATAATGTATTAACTCTCAAGTTCACCCTCATTGAAAATCGAAATTTGTTCCATGCATATGACCTCGAGAGAGTTTACTGCATGACAAACATTGCATGAGATACATTCCACAACACATTGATCTTATATGCCTTTGTTGTGATGAAACACTTCGACAAATCCATGAATGAATTGCCAGAAATATTTTTCTTTTGTTTGTATGGTCCATAATTAATTTCCCCCCTGCCTCTACTCATCATAATGTGACAAATAACTAAGTACATCATTCATTGTGACGAAATGCTTCGACAAATCCATGGAGAAATTACTAGAAATATGAAGTTTTGTTTTTTTAAGTTGAAAAACTTTTCTTAATTTAGTCCATAAATTTAAAAAATGCTCTCTTCTTAGATGAACAAATGTTAGGTTATATTTATATATATTTAGAGCGAGATTGCTGTTCTAATATAAAATATGCATTTAAAACTGGCAAAAAAATGATTGTTTGCAGAATCTTACTTGTGGTCACATTCCATCATGACCCACTGCCTCAACTGGTATTAGTTGGATAGGGTTATAGGTACTTGAAAATTAAATGAAAGATTTGGGTTGTGTGTTTTTTTTTTTTTTTTATTATATCCAAGAATAAACTTCTATTTAATGTATATGATCATTGCATCTTTAAATTTACATTGGGCATTATATTGATTTGAGGCGGCGCCAACATTTGATATTTAAAAAACAAAACAGTATTCGAATGTTGATATTTATTCCAAACTGATATTTGAGTCATAATAATAAACAGTTTACTTACGTTCACAATTATTTGTTCTGTATTTTTAAAATATTTTTTTTACTTTCTTTCTTTTTAAAAATTATGGGCGAGGTTCTGACTTCCCATTGTGGGCAGGGAGGTCATTTACTATTTATTCTATATCCCTATTTGTATCTGTTTTCCAACTTGCTTTCTGTCTTAGTCTTGGAATGAGATTATTTGGTTTTTTTCCTGGCTCTGGCTGGGAGGGAGACAGTCACACGACTTTTAGTTAGAGTTTTGGGATGGGGTTCCTGACCTCCCACAGTGGGCAGTGAGGGGAGGGGGGTTACAAACTGTATCTTCTATCCCCTTATATTTGTTTTCCAACATGCTTTCTGTCTTTGTCTTGGAATGAGATTACTCAGGTTTTGTCCTGATCCTGGCCGGAGTCCTAGCTGAGAGGGTAACAGTCAAATGTATAGTTAGTTTTGGGAGATGATATTTTTTTCCTTGTAAATCATCTCTCTGCGCATAGTTGAGTCCTTGGAGAAGGCTCTTCTTTATTCACATTCTCTCACCATACTCAGGTGTAAAATGAGTACCTGGCCGTTAATAGCGTTTTCTCTGTCCGAAAAAATTGTAATAACGCCTAACAGGCATCATGTTCCGTCCTATATGTTAAATGTTGCTGTTGCCCAGGGACCCCTTTTAAAGTGCTTTGAGCACGTTTAGTGGATTTTGCACTACATAGAAACTCAATTAAAGACATATGAGTATGTTCCTCTTTGTGAGGAACTGTGCTTGTCAGGATGAGACATTTAGGTGACCTCAAACTAAGTACACTGATAGTGTGCTCTTGGAATCTACATCTGTTCCTTATTTGAACCAATTCCCCTTTGTCTTCCTTTTTCTTGGATAATTTAATTGTAATTTTAAAACTTTTTACTATCCTAATTACTTCCTTTTATTGGCGATGATATGACCTAAATTGTCTGAAAATTTCCACAATTATCAAAGAGATAATGAATTATGTCGCCATATCATAGAGAGATTTTTCTGATAAGATTTGTGAATTTTGAATTATAATCCTAATACTGAATTTTTAACATCAATTTTGTCATAACATTTTGATTCTCAACTTTGTAATGTTCTAATAAAAATTTCATAAGCTAAAGCCTTAAAATCTCTATGTTGACACACTATGGTACAATATTGATAAGATGGAAGAATATGAAGGTCATTCCTTCATTAGATTTTGTGGAACGTTTGCCACAAGATTGTTATATTTTTTCATGTCAGACCCCCAAATTAGGTTGCAAAATGGGTATCAACACAGATAATTTAAAATTTTCACCATCAGTGTTGTTTTTTAACGTATAATGACAATATACAGAATGAATAAAACCGCCCAATATAGATAATTACCTTTTTTTTTAGAAAAGACCCAAACCGCCCCTTAAAAACAAACTTTCTGTCTTTGTGTTGGAATGAGATTACCTAGTTTTGTCCTTTCCCTTATCGGAGAAGAAGAAGAAGAAAAAAGAAGAAACCACGTTTTGGTCATTTCAATTTCAGTGGGAGGGAAGCAGTCAAATGTTCGGGTGTTTTTTTCTTGTAAACCATCTCTGTTATACATATTGTTAATTTGATTTGAATACATAAGTAAGCATTTGAGTGTGTTCCGCTTAGTGGAATCCTGTGCTTGAGACTTCAAAAACTATTCGAAGAAAACAAAGTTTAAAACAAAACCTAAAAAAGCAACGACAAAAAACAATCAAAACAATAGAAAAACAAAAACAACCAAAAAAACAAGAAAAGAAAAGAAAAAAAAAATAATTGTAAAACACAAATTTTAAAACAAAACAATTTTTTAAAAAGCTAAATAAATAATATACAAAACAGAAAAAATAAAAAGGGAGGTAACTCGCCTTAACCCTCCAATTCAATAACCATTTTAAAATGTTTTAAATCCTTTTATTCGTATACCAATATTTTTATAATATCCAGAGATGGATTGATTTATAATGAGAAAAGGTTTCCAAGATCCACATCCTCCGGGTCGCAGTCACAGTCATTTTTGTGGTTTTCATCCCCGTGATTTCTCTTCAAATAAAGGTAAAAATGAATAAATCAATACATAGATCAAATAATCGATAGAGAAAATAAAAATTAATTAATTGATAGGTAAATATATATATATACATTTTTTTTTAAATTTTAAATAAATAAATAAGATTATGATCTACAATCTTCATCTTCCCACTTCTCTTACTACCACTACTCTTCCTGCTTCTCCTTCACAACACACACACACACTCTTCCTCTCTCTCCTCTCTCTCTCTCTCTCCTTCTCTCTCTCTCTCTCTCTCTCTCTCTCCTCTCTCTCTCATGTACACACATTTTCACCTATATTATTATGACAAACTAATATATATATCATTTTAATATTTAACACAATGTTGGAGTCAGTCCTTAAAATAATAATTTGCTCCATTGCTACATTTCGAGCAGTAGATAGAGGGCAAGATAGAGGCGACAAGATGGTAAGATAGAGGCGGCAAGATAGAGGCGGCAAGGTGGTAAGATAGAGGTGGCAAGATAGAGGCGGCAAGATAGAGGCAAGGTGGCAAGTTAGAGGCGGCAAGGTACCAAGATGATAAGATAGAGATGGCAAGAGGATAAGATCGAGATGGCAAGATGATAAGATCGAGATGGCAAGATATTACGATAGAGGCGGCAAGGTGGCAAGATAGAGGTGGCAAGGTGGCAAGATAGAGGCGACAAGGTGGCAAGATAGAGGCGACAAGATGGTAAGATAGAGGCGGCAAGATAGAGGCGGCAAGGTGGTAAGATAGAGGCGGCAATAGTTATCATATTTGTATCAAACACGATTATATATATATATATATATATATATATATATATATATATATATATATATATATATATATATATATATATATATATATATATATATATATATATATATATATATATATATATATATAATGATGATGAGGAGGAGGAGGATGAGGAGGATTACTGAGTCCCCGGCACGATATGAACTTACTGCTATGACGTGTAGCACACACAAAGGAAGCTTTCCAATCGGCAGGAACGCCAGTCCATTTTCGGGTTTCTTTCATTGCGGCAAATGCATCGTCTTTGAGTGGATGCCCTGCATTAAGAATAGGGATTTTTTTGTTGTTGAAAATATTGATTTTAAACTGTACTCCGGAATGCGGCTATGTGGTCTAGTGGTATGACACTCGATTTCGGATCGGAAGGTCCTGGGTTCGAGCCTCGCGCTCGGCGCATAGTTGAGTCCTTGGAAAAGGCCCTTTACTCACATTCTCTCACCGTACTCAGGTGTATAATGAGTACCTAGCCATTAACAGCGTTGTCTTTGTCCGAAAAAGTGTAATATCGCCTAACAGGCGTCATGTCCCGTCCTACATGTTAAATGTTGCTGTTGACCAGGGACCCCTTGTAAAGCGCTTTGAGCACATCACTGAAGGAATCCGGTGAAAAAAGAGGAGACAGACAAGGGAAGCCGGGCATTGAAAGTCAACCTCTACGATATGACACCTGGAGAAGATAAAAAGATAGATTAGATAGATGGATGGATAGATGGATGGATAGATAGATAGATAGATGGATAGATAGATAGATTAGATAGATGGATGGATAGATAGATAGATAGATAGATAGATTAGATAAATAGATAGATAGATAGATAGATAGATAGATAGATAGATAGATAGATTAGATAGAAATAGATAGATAGAAAGATAGATAGATAATAGATAGATAGATAGATAGATAGATTAGTATAAATAGATTAGATAGATAGATAGATATAGATAGATAGATAGATAGATTAGATAAATCGATAGATAGATTAGATAAATAGATAGATAGATTTAATAGATAGATAGGTGTAGGTGGATATTTAGGTAGAGAGAGAGAGAGAGAGAGAGAGAGAGAGAGAGAGAGAGAGAGAGAGAGAGAGAGAGAGAGAAAGAGAGCGAGGAATAGAAAGAAAGAAAGAGAGAGAGATTGATAGATAGGGAGAGAGAGAATGAAAAAAAGAAAGAGAGGGGGGCGAGAGTGTATGTGTGTATATATGTATGTGCGAAAGAGAGGTGGGGAGAGAGAGGGAGAGGGAGTGTGTGTGTGAGAGAGAGAGCGAGAGAGAGAGAGAGAGAGCGAGAGAGAGAGAGAGAGAGAGAGAGAGAGAGAGAGAGAGAGAGAGAGAAGAGAGAGGAGAGAGAGAAGCAAAATATACCTTTTTTCCACCCAGTCCATTTGTATTTTTTGTCGTCATCCGATACCCATTTTCCGTCTTTGCCTGCTTTACGAAGCCCAATCCAAATGTGTACATTTTTCCTGCAGACAATCAATGTCAAGTTCTTCTCATTATCCCAAATCAGATTATATAAAATCTGACACCTTGCCTCGCTACGGTATAAGCAAGTGAAAGGAATTGGATTCAATAGTCTGATGCCACGTCACCCAGCAACGGCGGACATCGTGGTTCTAAACAAAGAAAATCTGTACTTTTTATTCTTCATGCTGGCTAGAACTTTTCATATGTCTTGTAATCAGGATGTGTAAAAGTCAAAACATGATCAGATTTATAATGTTTTTTTTTCCCTCCGGATACGCTTTTATGCTCGTCGGAGAAATATTTCATAAGGGCGTCCGCCATTGCTCCGATAGTTTAGAGCCAGTTACTAAGTTACCATGCGTCATTACGAGGGATGTGACGTTACGACTGTTGATGCGTATTACGTTCCCCGAAACGAAACGATCGAAAAACGGCAGGGAAGAAATCCAGGATCTGTCGTCAGACGTTGCAGATTCCGGTTTTCTTCCTCGTCGTTGTCGATCGTTTAGGTTCGGGGAACCTGAAGTTTGCTCATTTTGTCTTTAGCTAAATTCGCCCAAAGGGAGTTACAATAGTCCAATTTAGATAAAACAAGGGAATTAATTAAAAGTTCTGCTATTTGCATCGGTATTAAATTACGAATTTTGCTTATTTTTTTCCTTTCTATGTACATAGATTGCATGGTATTATTCACGTGGTTTGTCATGGAAAGATCTTTATCAATGATGACGCCAAGGTTTTTTGCTTTATTTGAAAATTCTATTGTACTATTTCCGAGAGTAATAGGTGATTTATTTGCCTGTTTAAGGATACTCGGCCTTCCACACATTAAAATCTCAGTTTTACTATCATTTAATTTTAACTTATTATGGTACATCCAAGATTTAATCTCATTAAAACAGCTCGTAATTCGTTGTATTAAGAACTGTAAATTACTAAGGGGCGCTGAATCGTATATTTGCGTATCATCTGCATAAAAATGATAACTCAGATTGAGTCTGGATATCACACTAGAAAGGGGCTGCATATATACAGTAAAAAGGGCAGGGCCAAGAACAGAGCCTTGTGGTATTCCAAAGTTTAGTAAAACTTGTTCTGACTGAACACCATTCACCACGACAGTCTGCCATCGATCCTGTTAATATGATGTAAACCATTTAAGGGCAATTCTTTTTATGCCGAACGTATTTTCTAGTCTTCTTAACAAAATGTCATGGTCAATGGTGTCAAAGGCAGCTGAAAGATTTAAAAGGATAATACATTGATAATGTTAGCATCAGTATTACATAACAAGTCATGTAAGATTTTAAGAAGCGCCGTTTCAGTACTGTGTTGATGTTTGTAGGCTGACTGAAAGGGTTGTTCCAAACTGTTGTTCTTAAGATGAGATGTTAATTGTGTCAGTACTACCTTCTGACGTTTTGACAAAAAAGGTAAATTTGATACAGGACGATAATTGTTTAATATATTGTGGTCCAGTGATGGTTTCTTCAGAAGTGGTTTGACGAGGGTACTTTTAAAGCACGATGGTACTTCGCCAGTCAGTATGGATGTATTTATTTATGATTGATGTAATGGATGGTAATAATGTATCGATCGAGCTGGCCAACAGCTGTGCTGGTAGGGGATCAAGGTCGCAGGATTTATGGGGGCTTTTTTATCAACTCTTTTATGAAACTAAGTGGCATTTTAGAAAATAAAATTAATTTAATCTCTCCACTCTGAAATCTTGGTTATGAGCCATATTGTTATGTGCCGCATGCCATGAAAAAGAATACCGCCTCTCTGGAGAAAAACGTGTAGATTTTCCTCACTTTGACAAATTTGCATGTTTAATCTATATTTCTTTTATCACTTTTATGAATGTAGAAATCACATCAGGAAGTTATGCCTCTGACTTTCAACTATTAAACTGTTAACAAATGTTTATGTCAGGTGTGTACAAAGTGTACAATTTGCTGTGCCATTTTGAACCCAGGATAGCAATTTTAGTGAGTAGTGCACATTATTCTCTTGAAAAGTAAACCCCTGGTCAAGCCTGTGGGCGAGTTAAGTGACCGTAATCACAGCAGAATTCACTGTGTATAATATCGTATTGTAAAACATCAAAATGTTCACTCATCCAAGACCCCTCGTTTTTTATATACCGTAAAGAAGAAAAATCCAAAAGTATGGTACTGTAACCGGTGGATCAGAAGATTGTGACGATATCCACGTCAACGGGTTGCGGAACGGACTAAATATATCCTTTCTGAAAAAAATATAGCCTTGTGGAGAACATTGTGCTTATTTGAGTCAATAAAAAAATTGTACGGCGCACAACTCTAATGAAAGATTTGAAAATTAGAAATGTATTTTTTACAGATAGATAAACAGATAACTTGATTTCCTTTTATAATTTAAAGTCAGTTTGAAAGCTCGTTAAGTCAAACAGATATCATAAAAAAATTACCGACGACACTAACACTCTCAAAATCAACCAATTTCTACATTGTAAACAGTTGTCAGGTTGGCGTTTTTAAGTAAATCGTTGCATTCGAAAAAATATATTCACTTATTTACTTAAAGGATTTCAGACCTACACTAAATTTTCAACAGTTTTCATCTATTAATGACATCAAGTATTATTATTGCCCCTTTGATGCTTTCAATGTGATGGTTTCGAGTGGATAATACCCAGGTTTAACTTATGGCCACACCCTCAACTCTATCTGTCCAGTAGAGTCCTTACTTCCGTTGTGTTGTTGATTTAGCGGTGATAGATCCGTGTTGTTATGTAGTAGTGCCTTCTCATTGCGTATATGTTTGTGTGTGTGCGTGTGTGTGTGTGTTGTGTGTGGTGTATAGATAGTATGCGCTTGGCTAAGAAGTTCACAACATTGCCATCCGGAAGTATAACGGACCAACACACAAAACTGTGTGCAACCATGATCGTTTATAGTCAGGTTAATACAGCTTAGTGAGAATTACTCATAAACGCGGATGGCGAAAAACAATAGCAAAGACTTGAGTGACGTCAACTTCGAACTATCTATACATGTTTGTGTGTGTGTGTGTGTGTGTGTGTTTTGGAATGTGATTGCGTGGGGGAAAAAAAGGGGGTGGGGGGTGTCCATCAAGTACAGAAATTCCTGAGCGAGGAGGGGGGGGGGGGGGGGGGGGGGGTGTTTTGCTAGGAACTGTCAGATTGGCATTTTTCAGCAAATCGTGGCATTCATACTGATATTATTCACTTGATCACATGAAGGTATTCGGATTTACTGAAATTGTAAACACGTTTCACCGATTAACAACATCAAATAATATTACTGCTGATATTACTGTCGTATTTATGCCATCGATGTGATAATTATTGCCCTGGCAAATATTTAGTTAAACGTTGTTGGCAAACTGTCAATGTGTCCTGTCTAGCTTCTAACCCGAACAAACCAAAAGTAGACAGATTCGGGACTTGATATTTTTTCGCGTCTGCTTCAGATTTTCATTTGACCTCACATGAGTTAAGTAAAGAGGAGACATTCCGAAAGCTCCTACATCCCCAGTATTCTTTCAATTTGTATTTTCACTGCTGATCTTTTGTCAGCGTTTTTATTCAATTTGTTATCACATAGAAGCATTTTAAAAACTCTAGAACAAGCTTTGATAGATTTGTGAAAGTTTGAAATTTCCTAATTTGACCATTGTTTTGATTCTCGGCCGCCATCTTAATTTGTGAAGTATTGAAGGTAGTGCAAAGCACTCCCAAGTAAAGCGTGGTAAAGACTTGCGACTTATTGATATTGATATCTACTGACTGATAAAGTAAAATCATGCCGAATAAAGCATGGCAGCGGCAAGCACATCGATTAAAATGTGCATCTAATCGTAATCAAGCTAATCAAGAAATGATTCAGGCAATATCTTATGAAAATAGTTCTTTCCCCGCGAAATTTCGGGCTTTTTACTAGTATATATATATATATATATATATATATATATATATATAATATAATAATAATAATAATAATAATAATAATAATAATAATAATAATAATAATAATAATAATAATAATAATAATAATGATAAATAATATTGATAATAATAATATTGATAATAATAATAATAACATTGATAATAATAATAATAACATTGATAATAATGATAATAATAATGATGATAATGATAATAATAATAAAATAATAATAATGATAATAATAATAAAGATGATGATGATGATGATGATGATGATGATGATGATGATGATGATGATGATGATAGTAATAACAGCACTGCACACACCAAGTTCTGTAAAACTTACTCTCTTAGCAAATATACTACTCTATTTTCCTTATTGTTTCGTGGTAAAACGACACTTCCCTGAACTGTCCTTCGGCAATAATCATGAGCCTCGCTGTACGTAACATTCTTGTGTATAAAAGCGTAACATTTCTTTCTATACAGGATATACTCGTCGGGACATTCTGTGAAGTAAACACGAAATGTTTTAAATGGGAGCGATCTATGTTCATGTTTTCGTCCAACCTAATCATCGATCACATGATTTATTGCTGTACAACGATTGGGCATTTCTCAATAAATGTGACCCTTCGCCTCAATGCGGTATTAAGTCGGGTTCGTACAGATGTTGAAAATTGAATTTATAGCCAGTAATATCAGACTTTTGTTGGATTTATAAGATTTATTCAGGAGAATGGCAACCATATTTTAGGGTGCTAATGCCAACAATTTATATTTTTGACCAGTTTAACATTAAATTTGGCTTTTAAGCATGTGGTTCGTTCCGACATAATACCGTTTTGAGACGATGGGCCATAAATGTAAACACGGAAAGGTGTATTTATGAAAGTTGAAAACATACCAGTGGGTTCCGCTGAGCAAAGTGACAAATTGTGATGTTGGATATTTCTCGAACTGTGAACACTTATCATTATGTGGATCATTTTGAGCACATATTCCAATGTGACCAATGACCTCGAGCACATGGAAAGGTGATATAGATAGTATGCGCTTGGCTAAGAAGCTCATAACATTGCCATCCGGAAGTATAACGGACCAACACACAAAACTGTGTGTATCCATGAACGTTTATAGTCGGGTTAAAACAGTTCAGTGAGCATTTACTCATAAACGCGGATGGCAAAAAACAATAACAAAGACCTGAGTGACGTCATCTTCGAACTATCTATAGATAGTATGCGCTTGGCTAAGAAGCTCATAACATTGCCATCCGGAAGTATAACGGACCAACACACAAAACTGTGTGTATCCATGAACGTTTATAGTCGGGTTAAAACAGTTCAGTGAGCATTTACTCAAAAACGCGGATGGCAAAAAACAATAACAAAGACCTGAGTGACGTCATCTTCGAACTATCTATAACATAACGATAGCTACGCACAGACCCTCCTCCATCCATATTCCTACATAATAAACAATAAATGACATCGATTCTTCTCCCTACTCGTAAAATATCATAAAAAAACTATTCTTCACTATCCAAACTCCTTATTATAATTGTACGCTTGGCTAAGAAACTCACAACATTGCCACCCGGAATGTAACGGACCAACACACCTAACTATGTGTTTGTAACCTTCAACATTTATAGTCTGGTTAATGCAGTTTAGTGAAAATTATTCATAAAATGGATGGCATAAAAATCAATAACAAAGACCTGAGGGATGTCAACATCGTTCTATCTATATAATAAATAAAACGCTTTACTGCTTTAAAGGCACATTCTATTTTCCATCCGTTCCTTAGTACTATTTAAAAACACGTATACAGCTTCTGTATTGTCCATAACATTTTTCTCAGTGTCTATTGTGGTCTTGTGGTATGACACTCGCTTTCGGATCGGAAGGTCCTGGGTTCGAGCCTCGCTCGGCGCATAGTTGAGTCCTTAGAAAAGACTCTTTATTCACATTATCTCACCGTACTCAGGTGTAAAATAAGTACCTGGCCTTTAACAGCGTTGTCTTTGTCCGAAAAATTGTCCCGTCCTACACGTTAAATGTTGCTGTTGACCAGGGACCCCTTGTAAAGCGCTTTGAGCACATTTAGTGGATATTGCGCTATATAAAAGCTCCATTTATTTTTAAAGTTCAATATTTTAAATAATAAGCTTTACAACGAAAATAAAGGCATAGATAGATTCTTCTCCATCCATATGCCTATGCAATGAACAAAAGGTTTGCAGTTAAAAAGGCACGGGGTCTGCTCCGTTCACACTCCTTATTTTAAAGATAATACGCGTTACAGCGTAAAAGCAAAGATTTTCTCCATCCCTACTCCTTTTGATAGAACGGGCTTGGCCAAGGAGTTCACAATATTGCCATCCGGAAGTATAACGGACCAACACACAAAATTGTGAACGTTTATAGTCTTGTTAATACAGTTCAGTGAGCATTACTAATAAACGCGTACATTAACAAAGACCTAATTGACGTCATCTTCGAACTCTCAATAGATAGTTCAAAGATGACGTCACTTAGGTCTTTGTTGATGTTTTTTGCCATCCGCGTTTATGAGTAATGCTCACTGAACCTTATTAACCCGACTAAAAACGTTCATGGATACATACAGTTTTTGTGTGTTGGTCCGTTATACTTCCGGATGGCAATGTTATGAGCTTCTAAGCCAAGCGCATACTATCTATAGATAGTTCGAAGATGACGTCACTCAGGTCTTTGTTATTGTTTTTTGCCATCCGCGTTTAGGAGTACTGCTCACTAAACTGTGTTAACCTGACTATAAACGTTCATGGATGCACACAGTTTTGTGTGTTGGTCCGTTATACTTCCGGATGGCAATGTTATGAGCTTCTTAGCCAAGCGCATGCTATTTATTCTGTGTGCATCCATGAACGTTTATAGTCTATCTATAGATAGTATGCGCTTGGCTAAGAAGCTCATAACATTGCCATCCAGAAGTATAACGGACCAACACACAAAACTGTGTGTATCCATGAACGTTTATAGTCAGGTTAATACAGTTCAGTGAGCATTACTAATAAACGCGGAGGGCAAAAAACATCAACAAAGACCTGAGTGACGTCATCTTCGAACTATCTATACTATGGACAACAGGGTTTGCAGTTTAACCCTCTCCTTACCACCTGCAGCAAAATCGTCACATTTGTTACCACACAATATACATGTTTCTTATTCAGATAAAGTTTGTGCATCACAAACTTTGAGGAATGATCCTTGTTTAATTAATAAGAACATAAAGTTGTTTTTGTAGAGAGCTTGTTTGAATTCAAAAAATCAATTTTTCTGCAAAGTAAAACTGCCATTTTGGGAAAATACTGAAAATGATCGGTAAGGAAAGAGTTAAAAGGCACGGGGTCTTCTACGTTCACACTCCTTATTTTAAAGATAATACGCTTTACAGCGTAAAAAAGAAAATATTCTTCTCCATCCCTTAACGTATATCTAGTATAAATTACCCACTCTAACGCACAAAAGGCACGGAGTCTTCTCCATCCATGCATTTATAATATAAACAACACGTTTTAAAGACCTCTCAAACTCCCAGGTTTGAGAGTTTGTTTTTTTTTTTGTTTACCAAGATGAGGGTTATTT
>NC_088365.1:2395791-2425720 GCF_034508935.2 Berghia stephanieae
TCAAATCAACGAAGGATTTTTTTTTAAAGTTAAAGATGGCATTGGAATGCAGAGTACGTGAGGCAAATGCCAGTCGGTAAGGCGTGCAATAATTACAATAAAATATATTCTTCGTTCATTCATCTCATTATATCGTTCGTTTAAGTTAATAGTGTCATCGCTTGACTGAGTAATTTAAAAGAAAAAAAAAGAAGAAGAAAAGAAGAGACCAATTCTTACATTTACAGGATCCTTACGAATAAAAATGGAGTCAGTTTCAGTCCCCAATTGCTTAACTACATTTTTGAAAATTGTTGTTAAGATGAAAAATTGTAACCAATAACGATGGTCATGATAGAAATTGATGAAGCTCGTAAATCGAGAGTCACAAATTTTGACACAAACAAAATGAAACCATCATGGCTTTGCGGTTGGCGCCACGATTGACTGACCGGGAGTCGCAAGGCTAGTAATAGTGGTGGTAGTAGTACTAGTAGTAGTATTAGTAGTAATAGTATTAGTAGTAGTAGTAGTAGTAGTAGTAGTAGTAGTAGTAGTAGTAGTAGTAGTAGTAGTAGTAGTAGTAGTAGTAGTAGTAGTAGTAGTAGTAGTAGTAGTAGTAGTAGAATTAGCAGTTTAAAAAAAAACAACACTTTTTTCACTTAATCGACACTCTAAGACAGAGGAAATCTTACAAAGTTGTCAGGATGATCATGTCTCAAGTATTCTGCCCTAACCAACAAAAGGACAGTATCTGGGCTGACCCAGATCCAACCAGTTTTGCCAAAATCGACACATTTAGTTTTTTTTCATTCATAACTCTTTAATTATATTACATAGTGGAAGGCATCTAACATTAAATAATAGATAATGATAAATTGAGTTTTTCTGTTAGTCGGCGCTTTCATTGACGTAATATGTTGCGTAATATTTTGAGATACTGTTTTTTCTTGGTTAATACCATGCAAATAACTCTACCTGTAACCAACAAAAGGACATTATCTTATACGCCCGTCTCACATAGTGTTCATCCATGGTTAACCGCAATGCAAATGCCTCGTCCTTTTTCACCAAAAGAACAATGTTGTGAATATAGCAAAATACGACTAACTCGATCGACAAACGTCTCACACGAGTCAAGCTTCTCAACGTCTCCCACCAGTCACAAACGGCGTCCAAAAAGAAGACATGGCCGTCAGAGTATTACGCCATAATCATGCATAATACTTGACACCTTTCTGAGTCAGTTTAGTATGTCAAAACTGAAAGTAATAAATATCATAGTGGAGAATATAAAAACCACACTGTTGAAATCAACTATTAAGAAGGAGAACATTAGTCTTTGAATCATAAAATCGGTTAAGAAACAACTGTTTTAAGAGTAAATATTACTTTGAAGTTGATGTTGTCCTTGTTTGTATATGTTGGTAACTTATTTATTTCTTGTCCGATTTTCTCAATTCTTGTATCATTTTTCAATTCTCTCTGAGACAAGATCGGTGATGTACTTTGTTTGTTTGAAATCTGACTAAATCATACATTGACTGTTTTTTCCCAACGAGCCTTGGCTCCCTAATAAATTCAAAAGGGCACAAAGACGGTGACGCAACTTTCAGACGGTCGTCGAGAAAAGCTCTAATACGTAAGCGGTCACAGCAACCAATCCGTGGAAAGCTGTAAGTAATGGTGAAAGGTCAAGAACCAGCATCATCTATCAAGAACCAATAATTTGATCTGAGAAAGTCTTGACATCACACGAGCAATAAAATTGAAACTGATGATGGACCTATGAAAAGTTTGTGGGCGGTATTTTGTCATGATTGACAATCGACTCAAAAACGCGGCTATAGATATCAAAGAGTAGGATGAGATCATCTAAAGATGCTAAATGATTGACATGGCCATTTAGGGAACTCGGTATCTAGCAGAAACAGAATCTGAGCACAATAGGGTAAATCTATCAATGCAACATCAATCATCCTTCAATGATACAAGTCTGTCCCTTTGTGTTGTGCACTTTGGTATTTCATTTTCAACCTTTGTGTTTTTGATACCACCCACCGATAATTTAATTGGTCAGTCTCAACAATTTCGACTCATCGTCTTGTCGAATTTTGTGATTCGATGATTTACTTAATAGTAATATTATAGTTATCACCAGGTCATCTGACGTCATGAGGTAGCCAAATTATAATGATTACATTTATTGTCGCGACTATGGATAGCAGAACGAGAATTATCCGTAGATTCTCGATTGAATGAATTTATTAGACAATGGTTAAAATTTTCACCGGTTACTTTAAATCAAGACCCGGCAAAATATCGATAGCCATGCTAACCGGGCATTAAATAGAATTTGTCTTAAAATGTTAAAGATTTAAAAGATTTTATTTCAATTGTAGAAGAAAATATATAGGTATGAACAATTAATATATGTAAAAGTCCGGTTTATCAGCTGATTTCAATTAGACAAAAAAAAAAGTCATCATTATCTTTCAATGAGACACCATCGTGTAATTTGTCGACATGCTATATATCATTTTGAATTTACAGATGATAGGGATGACAAAGGTTTTGGATGGTTGTATAGGATAGACGGAGAAAGACGGTGACATAAGATATTTCTTTTCATGGCAAACTTTTATTTCGAAAAGAGTCTGCTCATGGCTTTTCGCTAGAATAAAGTAGCAATTTACATGAAGAACGACATATTATTTTTTCTAAGGGAAACATTATTATTTGCCAAATTTCTTGTTACTGCTGTTCCAAGCTTGTCAACACAAAATGTTTTAACACCAAAAAATTGTATTTACTGCGTGACTTAATAAGTCAATAATGCGAGCATAGCCTTCCCCCCCCCCCCCCCCCCCCCCCCCAATGTTTTCTTTGTTCTCGATATCTTGATAATGAATCACCAGAAAATGTTATATCTTCCCACATTGCACTGATCACATTATGCATTCCACTCATATTACCCAAGCACACGCAACCCCTTCTCCCCCCCCCCCCCCCCCCCCCCCCCCCACACACACACCCACATCCACATGCACGTCCAAACTAGGATTCATTATCAATTGTCATATCCCTCTCTCCTCCTCTCTCTCTCCTCTCTCCTCTCTCTCTCTCTCTCTCTCTCTCTCTCTCTCTTGTTTTTTTTACACAGACGGACTAATTCCCCACATACGCATACACATTCCTCGTGGCCAATTTAAAAATCAAAGGCATCCAAATACACCCTTATGTGAACAAACGCTCTGACTGCCTTGTAAACTCGTTGTTTTTTATTGGAAAAAAAAGATCGACTACACTAAGGAAAACGTATTTGTGAAAAAGTAAATAAAATATATTTTTAAAAAAATCTATATTCTAATTGTGGCCAATCTTGGCCAAATTGGCCAAGATTATGACCATCTGGCCGCCCTGCAAGTAGCGATGTCTTCCAAAGCCGTTTCGAATGGTTCAGCCACTTGACGTAACTATAGTACTATAGTCAGCAATGTCCAGCCATGCTGTAATATTATAATATTCGTTGTCGCCACCGTCATGCTCACGGAGGGACACCGTTAACTTTACGGGGCGGAGACGACCGTCTGGGATACTGTCCTTTTGTTGGTTAAAGATGGGGCTTAAATAGGATACAGTTTCAAGCAAAATTTTTAATCGCCTCTAATTTAAAAAATGCTTGAGATATGATCATTCTGACAATTTTGTAAGATTTCCTGTCTTAGAGTGTCGATTAAGTGAAAAAAAAAATGATTGTATGATTTTTTGAGAGATACTGTCCTTTTGTTGGTTAGAGCAGTATTTTGGCCAAGATTGGCCTCAGCTTTTAAAAAAAATATTTATTGACTTTTTCACAACTAATTTTTCCAATGTCCTAAATGACAAGAAATAAATAAGTTACCAAAATAAACAAACAAGGACATCAACTTTCAAAATAATATTTACTCTTAAAACAGTTGTTTCTCAACCGATTTTATGATTTAAAGACTAATGTTCTCCTTATTAATAGTTGATTTCTACAGTGTGGTTTTTATCTTCTCCACTATGATATTTATTACTTTCAGTTTTTACACAATAAACAGACTCAGAAAGGTGTCAAGTATTATGCATGATTATGACGTAATACTTTGACCGCCATGTCTTCGTTTGTGACTGGTGGGAGACGTTGAGAAGCTTGACTCGTGTGAGACGTTTGTCGATCGAGTTAGTCATATTTTGCTATATTCACAACTTGGATACAGTTCTTTTGATGAAAACGGACTAGGCGTTTGCATTGCGGTTAACCATGGATGAACAGTATGTGGGACGGACGTATAAATACTGTCCTTTTGTTGGTTACAGGTAGAGTTCTATGCATGGCATTAACCAGGAAAGAACAGTATCTCAAAATATTACGCAACATATTACGTCAATGAAAGCGCCGACTAACAGAAAAACTATTATTTAATGTTAGATGCCTTCCACTATGTAATAGAATTAAAGAGATATGAATGAAAAAAACTAATTGTGTCGATTGCGGCAAAACTGGTTGGATCTGGGTCAGCCCAGATACTGTCCTTTTGTTGGTTAGGGCAGAGTAGTAGTAGTAGTAGTAGTAGTAGTAGTAGTAGCAGCAGCAGTAGTAGTAGTAGTAGTAGTAGTAGTAGTAGTAGTAGTAGTAGTAGTAGTAGTAGTAGTATTAGTAATAGTAGTATTTGTTGTTGTTGTAGTTTTTGTAGTTTAATGTTATGTAGTAGTAGTAGTAGTAGTAGTAGTAGTAGTAGTAGTAGTAGTAGTAGTAGTAGTAGTAGTAGTAGTAGCATAGTAGTAGTAGTTAGTAGCAGTAATAGTCTTAGCAGTTATATTTCATTATTATTATTATTATTATTATTATTATTAGTAGTAGTAGTAGTAGTAGTAGTAGTAGTAGTAGTAGTAGTAGTAGTATAGTATTAGTAGTAGTAGTAGTAGTATAGTAGTAGTAGTAGGAGTAGTAGTAGTAGTAGTAGTAGTATTAGTAGTAGTAGTAGTAGTAGTATTATTATTATTATATTATTATTATTATTATTATTATTATTATTATTATTATTATTAATTATTAGTATATGTAGTAGATAGTATAGTAGTAGTAGTAGTAGTAGTAGTAGTAGTAGTAGTAGTAGTAGTAGTAGTAGTAGTAGTAGATTAGTAGTATAGTAGTAGTAGTAGTTAGTAGTAGTAGTAGTAGTAGTAGTAGTAGTAGTAGTAGTAGTATAGTAGTAGTAGTAGTAGTAGTAGTATAGTAGTAGTAGTAGTAGTAGTAGTAGTAGTAGTAGTAGTATAGTAGTAGTAGTAGTAGTTAGTAAGAAGTAGTAGTAAGTAGTAGTAGTAGTAGTATAGTAGTAGTAGTAGTAGTAGTAGTAGTCATGAAAGGAAAATCTTTGCAGGTTTTTTTTTTATATCAAAATACATAAATGTTCTTAATCATAACCTCAGGATTACTTAATGAAATATAATTCATTGTGTGTTTGGATTAGACGTGCTACACATTTCAATCTGGGCAGACGTGTTTGATATTTTCTTGTTAACACAGTGCGACCGTTTTACGTCTCATATCAATTGGGTCACTGAGTATATACTATGAGTCAGTTTCATCTTCGAATGTCGGTTAATGATAGAACGGGTTACATTGACCGCAAATTATGGGCCGGCATTGTGCTCATTAATAAGCTGTTTTACACGCAATGTCCTACTCGACTCTTATTATACGAGTACCAGGCCGAGTCCTAGAAAAAGAAAGGAAAAATATCAGTCTAAGTTGCAAGGTATGAGACGAGAATTGGCTCAATTTCCCCTGATGAGAGAATACATGAACCATCGAGCAACTCATTCTCCACGACTCATGTGTGTGTGTGGTGTGTGTTGTTCAGCCCTTTAAATGTAGTATATTATTTGTGATTTTTGTAACAATTCATTCCTTAATTCATCCATTTATATATCTACTTTCCTTTCACTGATCAAAAAAGCAGTGATAGCAATAGATTAGAACCGGTGAGGATGGAAGAAAATCAAAATGAAAACGCAATTTAAAAGCGGGATTTTGCGTGATGAGTTGATTATTGGATAATGTCACTGGGCCTTTCCAAATTTGAAGGTTTTATTATTTCATCAACACTTTTGGTAACTATCACAGGTGTATTACATTGCAAAACGGATTATTTTCATTTTGACCAGAACTTGTTTTAAAAGAACGAATTATAAGCTAAATGATGCTGCTTAATCCGTATATATAGTAATCACTCTAAACGTCAACTCCAATTTCAGGATTCCACTATATTGATGAAATAAGATAACCTCCACTACGGTCCAAAATCTCGTAACCATTTTTAAAGTTTAAATGTTTGGGCATTGGCTGTTATGATTTGTCTGTATTTGGATTGAACAAGGCAAAATAATAATACAAAGGTCACAATGTTATGTAGACAATTTTATCAGCCCAGCCTATGTTCAATACGTCCAAATTAAGGTTTTATTAATATTTGGGCGTTGGTTGTTTTGATCTGTCTGTAATTGAACTGAGCAAATATTTTTAAAAAAAACTTTTTTCACAGTAAACAATTTTATCGGCCCAGCACACCGTTTAATACATCCAATGTCACAATAACATGTAAACAACTTTATCGGCCCAGCCCACCGTTAAATAAGAATTCTTAACAAAGTCGGTAGTCAATGCTTGTAAGTCTTCCATATGACATCGTGTCGACTAGGTGTCACTTACTTTTTACAAATATACACACGTGATAGATCACTAATGAGAAAAAAAAAAAAACTCCCTCCACCAATCAACGGCAATCACCATCACCATCGCCATCACCATCAATTCAGCACACTTAACATCAGCTCCACTACCACCACCATCAACACCACAATCATCATCATCATCATCATCATCATCATAGTGATAAACATTATCAATCTCATCGTCATAATCATCATCCTCAACATTGAGGTTTTGCTTGTAAACTGCCCCTGAAATTTGAAACTGAGGGTAGGCAGGGACGCCTGGTAGTAGTAGTAGTACTCGTAGTAGTAGTAGTACTTGTAGTAGTGTGTATGGCTCCAAAATCAATTCGTCAAACCAGCTTCAAAATTATGATTCCGCTATCATTTTACACAAAAGTATATGAATGAGAGAATTTGAGTAACGAGCCATTGAAGAGCCTATGTAGATTTCGGACATCAATGTGCACTATTGGTGACTTGGTTTCTCTTGGAGGTTGGTTGTCATGACATTTCAAATCTTTGTCATGCAACAATTATGAATATAAACTACACAAATCGTGTTATTTTTAAATCATTTTTTTTCTTTTATTTATGATTTATCAATTAAAATAATATATTCCCGCCAGTTTCCCGATTTTACGATTTGGCATGTACTTTCGTTTTGAGAATCAATGAAATTGGAAGAGGCATCTACAACTTTGATGTTGTCGAGAAGGAATATTGGGTAAATTGTTAACGCCTTTAAAAACTCCCATCATCAACACTGAAGATACGAATTTGGAAAGGTGTGTATGAAACACTGCCAGATAAAGTAGAAGGAAAAAAAAAAAAACATTCCCAAAAAAATTATCTGCCAGCCTCAACTGGGGACGTGTTTTTATTTATTTTTGCTTTGTATGGAACTGACATACCGGAGCCAGCGGTTTCGTTTGCGAAAGGTACTGAGTTCGATTACCCGCCGCTGCGCTGAGTACCCTTGAGCAAATCACCTCACCCTACCTCAATATTCGACTAAATATACCCTATGGGATGAAGAAAAGTATTTTTATTTATTTTATTTACCACTTCTTACACACCTCAGATTAATATTATTATCGTTATTATTATTATTTTATTATTATTATTATTATTATTATTATTATTATTGTATTATTATTATTTTATTATTATTATTATTATTATTATTATTATTATTATTATTATTATTATTATTATTATTATTATTATTATTATTATTATTATTATTATATTATTATTATTATTATTATTATTATTATTATTATTATTTATTATTATTATTATTATTATTATTATTATTATAAATTTTTTCAGTTATAAATTGGGTATGCTCATTCTAACCGGCCTAACTAGTTTACGAATTAAATTGAAAATCTACAAACATCAGATTATCAAATGAACAAGTGGCTTCTTTATTAAATACCGTTCTACACACGGTTAGCAGAAAATCAGAAGGTTTAGCTGTGTCCTCACATCTAAAGGACCCGGTACGAAAACTGGCTACAATCAATGTTAAATTTCGGTTTTTCTCTCTACCAAGTAGTGACAAGTAACTGGTGACATGTTCTTATTTTTGATAGAAACTACATTCTTTTAGATTGGCATAATATAAAAACAACATAGGTACAAACAAATAAAACTAACAAAAATCAATAAAATCAAAACAAATCAAAATTGTATGAACGCGATGTGAATTGGAAATCTTAGAATTGATATAATCCTTTTAGGTAAAATACTAACAATATCCACCAGGCGGATATAACCTATCATCACACAAAACTATGTGCAAGCTTCACTTGTTATATCATGAATTATAAATATTAAGTGAGAATTAATAATTAAAATGGCTGTCTAAAGCAACAACAAAGTGCTGAGGGACGTCAATTTCGTTCCTTCTTTACCAGTGACTTTGAATGACAGGGATTTCTGTTTACTGTTGTACGTATAGAGTCAGAACTAACAAATCCAGATGTCCAATCACTTTTGGATGGAAAGAGGGGTCAATTGCTTTAAAAATTAGGACTTCACACAGGATCGATCTTGATCCTTTTGTGTGTGAATGACTCGTAAGGATGAGAAAATGAATTATGATGGGCTCGATTTAAGCTTGTGAGAAAATTTCCCGTTGATTGATTGGAATCGCCCAACCCGACTTCCATCTCGTTTATACAGCTCTGTTCGAAGTCAGGGAGGATACGTAAATAGTTTCCGGGACTTATTTAGGCTCGAAACATGGTTATCGTCTATAACGTGCTTGAAAGGGGTATCCCCATTCCCTCTCTCTTTCATCTTGTTAAGCCCATTGTTTGTAATTGTCTTACCCCAGACATCGCGCGCGCGTGTGTGTGTGTGTGAGGGGGGGGGGGGGTGGATTGCTGCCATCTTTCGGGCAGGATTCTCTAGGTGTTGTTGCCATCGATCATGACACTATGTGTATGAAGTTGCCAGGTTTTACATCTACCTTCTCAATGTTCTTGCTTCTATCCCACACTGGAGCGCAATATTCCGCGGTGGAATAGTATAGAGCCAGGACGGACGTCCTCCGTAGGGAGAAAGATATTACTTCCGAAATCGAAATTTTCTACCTGGACGGTAAAGAGTGACGCCCCCTAACTGCGGCAAAAGTTTAGAGCCATGCAATCTCCAAACTATAAATGATATAAATGATGTAAGGCTGACATTTTATAACAATGGAGACCTATTTATAAATTTTATACAATACACATTTTTTCAAGACAACTAGATGGAAAATTGTCTATCACATCATCATCATCATCATCATCATCATCATCATCAACATCTTCAATCATCTAACACACAACCACATACTAACATCATCATCATCATCATCATCATCTTCTATTCCATCAGTACTAAACCATCATCATCGCCATCACTAATACAACAACCATATCCTGTGACTTGTTGTTGTTGTTTTTAAAATGATTCTATATAGTTGGATCTGCTTTTTGTCACAATTTAGTTTTCAAAAAACCAACACCAAAAATCCTGGAGGATGAAAACGAAATTATTTTATTTTGATATTTTTCTTTTGGGTCACCATGACATTATTACGGTGAGCTGGTGTTTCTCTAATAATTTTTTGTTTTGTTCACAAATACATAATTTATATTTTGTTAAGGTATCAAAATGAAATAAATGAATTATTTCCATGTCTGGGTCACCATGACATTATTACAGGCTGAGGCGGTGTTACTGTATATATGATTTTGTTTGTTTTGTTCACAAATACATAATTTATATTTTTTTAAAAGTAATCAAAATGAAATAAATGAATATTTCCATGTCTGGGGTCACCATGACATTATTACAGGCTGAGGCGGTGTTACCTGTATATATGATTTTGTTTGTTTTGTTCACAAATACATAATTTACATTTTTTTTTAAGTAATCAAAATGAAATAAATGAATATTTCCATGTCTGGGTTACCATGACATTAACAGTAAAATGATATTGCAATATCTTTATTTTATAGACAAAGGGGAACGTTTCGGGATCAAATCCACTCTTCAGCAAACGACGAAAAAGAACCAAAAGAAAGACAATATACATAGAATACATAATGGCATATGTTGAAAAATCAGATCGAGTCTAGAGAATTATAGAATTCTCGTTGTTTACGAAATTAGAAATATAGGGCATGACAACATCCAATGACAAATGTTCACTTTTAATAATAATGGAACAGAAAAAAAAGGTTATCAAATGGTGCTTTTTTGTATACAGCAGCTTATTGATTCTTGCAATCTTTAGGAACTGTGAAGTCGTTATTAATTATTATTATTATTATTTATTATTATTATTATTATTATTATTATTATTATTATTATTATTATTATTATTATTATTATTATGTTATTATTATTATTATTATTATTATTATTATTATTATTATTATTATTATTATTATTATATTATTATTATTATTTTATTATTATTATTATTATTATTATTATTATTATTATTATATTATTTATTATTATTATTATTTTTTATATTATATTATTATTATTATTATTATTATTATTTATTATTATTATTATTATTATTATTATTATTATTATTATTATTATTATTATTATTATTATTATTATTTATTATTATATATATTATTTTATTATTATTATTATTATTATTATATTATTATTATTATTATTATTATTATTATTATTATTATTATTATTATTATTATATTATTATATATTATTATTATTAATTATTATTATTAATAATAATAATAATATAATAATAATAATAATAATATTTTCAATTCTTGCTTCCGATTGTTCTTGTATCATTTTGGTATGTAGGTTTTGGTGGTTTGTATCTACATACGTGTTCATGAGTCTACATCCGATAATAGTTTATTTCTTTTTGCGAATTCCGGTTATTTTCTAATGAGTGATGTGAAGTAGATTTTTTTCTTCTGAGCACATATTATTTCACAATTGAGTCAATGATTACTATGACTGCGAGATAGTTCGATATTTATACAATAAGTATGTTACCCATTGTCTCAAAACGGTTTGATGTGCGGATGAACCGGATGCTGAAAAGCCAAATTAAGCCACACTGATATGATATTCATTCTCCTCATAAAACATACAAGTCTCGTGTTAAACACACTCAAATATCATATTCATTCTACTCAATAACACCTACAAGAATGTTTTCCAGCACACTCAAATATGATTTTCATTTTCCTCAATACAACCTTCAAACATGGTATCCATCACAATCAAATATGATATTCATTCTCCACAATAAATCATACAAGTTCAGCGCAAGTCTGAGATATCTGTTATCAATTCAATTTTCAAAATTTCAATCATACTTTTGTAATACCGTTTTGAGGTGATGGGTCAGATATTGTGTTGATTGTGTTCAATACTGTACGTTGCAAGATGTAGTCGTACAGACTAATAAAAAGTCGTCTGTGTGTTGCTTTAATCAACGATTTGTATAATTTACATAATATTATTGTTTTATAAAAACATTGTGTGAGATGTATGCATTTTCTCTTTGTGTGTCTGTGTGTCTGTGTGTGTGTGTGTGTGTGTGTGTGTGTGTGTTTCTGAGCATGTATGGCTAGTAAATAATGTGTTTATTCAATTACCGTGTAATGATCACGTTGTCTGGGTTCTGCATTTGTATTTATTTCACACGCCTGTTGTTGTTTTGTCGTTCCATCTTTGGTGGTTTGGTTGGAGATCCTATACTGTTTTGTATGTTTATCTTGCAGGCGTATCCTGTATAGTTGATTGATATTGAGAGTGATCTGTCACGAGGGATATAAATGCAATCATCAAAAAGTGTCAAATTATATTTGAGTGATTTGTTTACATAATCTGTTTAAAAAACCTGCTATCTCCAGTAACACGATACTGATGACGTACAGCATACAAAGACTTTTTCCAGTCACATGATACCAGTGACGTAGACCTACAAAGGTTAATGTTTTCTACTAGGCTAAAACGGAAGCTCTTTGTCATTTACCGACTGTTTTTAATATATTGCGCAATATCCACTAAAAGTGCTCAAAGAGCTTCACAAGGGGTTACTAATCAACTGCAACACTTAGCATTTAGGAGGAGACAGGACCAATGTTTAGCAATATTACATTTTTTATGGTCAGAGACAATGTTGATAATGACTTAGTACTCCTTTTATAATTAAATACGCTGAGATAATATGAGTAAAGAGCTGTCAAGGACACAACTATGCGCCCCATTCGGGACTCCAACATAGGACCCTTCAATCCAAATCGAGTGTTAATTAAGTTGAGGTAGATAATTTATTTGTATATCGGGTCCAATCATTTACAAAGAGCCCGGGATATTAGATCGACAGGACCTACAAATTCTAATTGATCAGAGCCTTGGCGTTTAGTGGGGGCACTTATGTGCATAAATAACGGCCAAAGGCTAACCAGTTGACCGTCATATGACCATATTGGTTTTTTGGCGTCTCACGAGGACCTACCTATCTTGTAATGGATGAACTGAAAGTCACTATAACCTGGCGCATAAAATATGGTTCAAAAACACTTATCCCGATGATATGTCTGGTAAGCCATCGTTTACTGGGTACCCACAATTTTGTTTTTTGTTTTGTTTTACTAAACGTGGAACAAAAGAAAGAAAACACAAAACCAAAACAAACAAAAAAAAACACAAAAAACAAAACAAAACAACAAAAGCAAAACAAAAATATGGCGAGATAGTATGCGTGCAATTATCAACCTGTGGCAATCTCAGGTCTCATGATATTGATTGTGCATACAAAGGCTAATTTTTTTCAATTAATGTAAAACTAAATCTCTTTGTTCTTTTCCAATTAAGGTAGGGTAGGTTTTTTATTTTCATAATAAGTCCAATTATTTACACACAGTCGAGCCTCCTTAATCGAAATGGGACTGAAGTGCGTTATGTTTGCGTGTGTGTGTTTGTGTGTGTATGTGTGTGTGTGTGTGTCGCATGTGTAGTTCTGTGCTTGTGTATGGTGTGTATAGACAATTATCAACAGGTGTCAAGAACATGCAATTGACAATTGATCAGTTAGAACATCGAGACATTCCACATCAATTGAAGGCTGGTTTTCTAAATCTCGTTAAGTCGATTTTTATACACTGTGAGATTTTCCATCCATGAGATAAATTGAAACGTAAACATTATTTTAAACATTTAATGGCGCCAGAATACCTTAATCTTTGTGCAAATTTGAAGTTTTATTATGATCAATTAATAGACCTAATTTTAGAGGAAATAATCCTCAATATTTCAAAATTGGAAAAACGGAGTTAAGGAGATTTGGACAGACACTCTTTATTGATATCGATACCACTGAACATTAACTCTCTCCTTACCAGCCATTTTCAGGATTTTCCCCAAAACTTTACACCCAAGTAACATAAAGATATATCTTTATCACTCAAACACAATAGGAGTACGTTATTGCGATAATTAATTTTTTTAGCAAACACTCTCTACAACTCACTGTTCATTTTCTTTAAATCTTATGATGTACAAGAGAAATTTGAATTAGAAAAATGTTGGTTGTATCGTAACGAATGTTAGGATTTTCCTATAGTTGGTAAGTAGAGGGTTAATGTACTCAATCTAGGCGAAAGTGATTCTATAATAGACGTTTGATCTTGCTGTCGACTGACAAAACGAGCTCAGCTTACTATTAGAAATAGTAATACTTATAAAATTTATGTCGAGGGTGCCTTCACCCAAACAGGGCCCTTGTGTGGAATGATCTGCCCAGAAGGATGAAAGAGGCAAATTCTATTGATAGTGTGATAATCATTGGTAAAGCACTACCTTTTTAGCGTTATATTTTCATGACATTGATACCATATTATATACTGTGCTGCTATTCATATCGTTGTGGTATATATTTTATATGAGTTAATTTATTTGTAGGGTACATTGTGCATCACACAGTGATTATTTTATTATTATTATTATTATTATTATTATTATTATTATTATTATTATATTATTATTATTATTATTATTATTATTATTATTATTATTATTATTATTATTATTATTATTATTATTATTATTATTATTATTATTATTATTATTATTTTATTATTATTGTTATTATTATTATTATTATTATTATTATTATTATTATTATTATTATTATTATTATTATTATTATTCATCATTATATTATTATTATTATTATATTATTATTTTATTATTATTATTATTAATTATTATATTTATTATTATTATTTATTTATTATTATTATTATTATTATTATTATTATTATTATTATTATTATTATTATTATTATTATTATTACTATTATTATTATTATTATCATCATCATCATCATCATCATCATCATCATCATCATCATCATCATCATCATCATCATCATCATCATCATCATATCATATATTATTATTATTATTATTATTATTATTATTATTATTATTATTATTATTATTATTATTATTATTATCGGTAATAGAACCTTGACATAATACCATTTTTGCACGTTGCGCCATATTTACTCAATATCGTTATTCTCCTCGTTCAGGCAGTTGCCTACCCAGTGTGCAGTGGTATCAACAGAACTCAGGCAAGAAGAAGCAACTCAAAATGTAGACTTCAAACAGAAAGACATGACCCTAATTATCCCATTAAAAGCCATCATAAATAAAGCTCCAACGACATCACGACTCAAATTCTGAAAGCCGTTCTACCACTCAGAACTGAGAAACTTTTATATTGGGAAAGCCTGGATGGAATATCGGAGAAATATTATGTCCCGAGCAGGTTGAGTAATCGAGAATCCATCGGAATTCATGTCAAGCTTCAAAAATGGCAAACAAAAACAATGGGTTGCCTTAAACCGACTACTGACAGGCCGCGGCGGGTCTGTTGCAAACATGCATCGTTGGGGTCTGAGGGAGTCAGCCGACTGTCAGGGAACGCCAGAGATAGCAGACCACATAATCTTTCACTGCCCTGTGACATGATGGGCAGGAGGGTTCGATGCTGTTCTTAAATGCGGTGACGAATTTAAAAACTGACTTGAGTCTTCCAGATTAGAAATGTAGCAATGGCAATACGCTACTACAAGTTCGTTTTATTTATTTTTTCATCAGTGTAATGTAAAGGTTTAAGCGCTTGAACATTGATGATTTTAGCAGAAAGATGAAAATGAGTCAGAAAATGAAAAAAAGTTTTATGATTTGTAATCTGATGTATGCAAAGAGAACAGTATGTTGAACAATTCAGTGGTTCAGGGTTTTCCTACTTGATAGCGTGTCACTGTTATGATAATTAATAGAACCAGGTTGCTTTTTTCATAACTTGAGGTATTAAAATCAATTTGATATAATCTTTCAAGATGAAAGATATTTTGAAAGTCACCAAACCAACGCGCACCAAAATCGTGCACCAATACCTTAAAGCCGAACACAGCTCGTCCTAAATCTGAACTATGGATTTGAAGCGATACATTTTTTAAATACAAAAGGCGAGGTTTTATATATATGAAGTGCTTTGAGTGGAGCCTCGGTAAGTGGATATAGTGCTTTGAGCACATTTAGTAAATGTTGCACTATATAAAAGTTATTTTTTAAAAATATAAATGATCTCATTTCTTTTCTTATGTTTTAATACATATATGGTAATTAGTATGCTTGTTTTTGTTTTGTTTTTAAGGGTTTTACGGCGCTTGCAGCACATTAAGGTCATATCAGCGCCAGTAAAAAGGAAGAAACTGGGATAGTAAAAAGTTCTAGAATTACAATAAAGCACAAAAGAAAAGGTGAGACAAAGGGGAATTGGTTCAAATAGGGAACAGATGTAGATTCCAAGAGCACACCGTCAAAGTACTTAGTTTGAGATCACCTAAAAGTCTCATTTAGACACAATCACAAGTCCCAACTAAGAGGAATACATTCAAATGTTTACAAATCATATAATATAATATGTAAACTAAACATAATACAATGCATATCAGAGAGATGATTTACAAGGACAAAATTATCATCTCCCAAACTATAACTATACATTCGACTGTTTCCCTCCCAGCCAAGGAACCTCGGCCAGGGTCAGGACAAAACTAAGTAATCTCATTCCAAGACAACGACAGGAAACAATTAGAAAACGGGGGGATAGAAGAGACAGCATGTACCTCCCTGCTCACTATGGGAGGTCAGGATCCCCACCGAGCATTAGTATGTATAGTCTGTAACAACCCAAGATTTTCTATCGCCCTTTGTGTACAACAGTACCCAGTACCAAGATAAAAAGCGATCCTGACACTGATAGTATTTAAAGTCAGTTAATGCGTACTAGTGGGGTTCAGAAAACAGACAAGAGAGAAGGGACAGACGATAGAATTCACAACATTAATTGAAGATATAGGAATGAAGGAGTAGACCACTTCAGAGAAGCTGCCAACAGCTCGTTTTGAAAATGTTAGTGCTAGTACTCGTTAATCCACTAGTGGAGGGAGGGAACATGATGCCGTTTATTAGGACACTGGGTAGACACAACTGCTACCCTGCCTAGTATTCAACATAACATGCTCTTTTACTTTTAGGGCAGCTTCATCATTAGTATGTATCAATCATACTCATACAAAGATTATAATTTGTTCCATAATTCACAACATATACTTGGCCAAAAAAAAAAAAAAAAAAAAGAAATCAACGCGCATAATCAGTCATTGTGTTTAATCCATTTAACATAAATATCTTTAAAATTACAATAAATATTACGATCTTTGTATCAATTGGTCTGGAAATTTCATTTTCGAGTTTTATAGCACAAATTGCATTATAATCATATATCCAGACCTCTCACCTCTTTAATTTAATACCATATTTGGTCTCCTCTGGCACGAATAATATGTTCTATCCTCTGTTCATTGACCTTATTAACTTTTATACTTCAGTTGGATGAATCTTCATCCATTCTTTCACCAATATTGTCTTATAGTACTGTGGTGATCGGCCCCTTACTTGTCTTGCAACAACATCCCACAACGTTTCAATGGTGTTCAGATCGAGTGATCAGGCTAGCTATAGAAGAAGTTGCATGTTGTGTTTTCGGAGAGTATCCTGACATATTCTGGCAATATGACAATCATCAACGAGCTTTAAACGCCATCAATAGTAAACCAAAGCATTCGCAACTCTCAGATGAAGCGTATCTGTAATCACCTCTAATTGGGCGCAATATGCGCAGAACTCGAAAATGGAAATTCCAAAACAGGATCAACATATCACTTCATAACTCATGAGCTAAGTGTTATTAAAATATGAAAATCCATACCCAAACTTGCGGTTTAATTTTGCAATCGCCTGCAAATCTTAGTTATGTTGTAAGCTGTTTTTATGCAATTTAAAATCGAATTTAGTGGTGCGTTATTTTTTTTTTTGCTAAGTATACAATGCTTTGAGATAAAGGCAATAAAGGGGAATTCCAAAATGTTCGGAAACATAGACAAATGTGTTATGGTACTATCACGCAGTTTGCATAGCAGTCAAGTTTCAGAAATCAAGCTAGATTACTTCCTATCAGTGTCAAAAATACTGACCATTGTCAACATAATACATTAATGATAGTGTATATAGTGAAATAAACTCTTTTCTGTAATGCGAAGATACTGAACAAAAAATGTTGATGTACAAAATTGCTCTATAAAGATATTGAACATCTATCAGCAAAAAAATATATAAAATAAAACACTCAATTATTTTTGTCAGGCTCTACAGCCTTAACTAATGGATTAAGAATAACGCTTGATGGATTTAAAATTTTGTCTCGGACTAACATAAAAATTCAATATAGAAAAGCCATTGAAAAATATGCGCCTACGCGCTAAGAACCTTTAGAGTTAGTAATTAATCTATGCAAAAAGTCTGGATTCTCTATGTTCAATCATTATCTGGGTGATAGGTGTCAGGACACTAATCACTAATAATTGTGTAATGAAATCAAACATCAAATATTTTATCGACTTTAGTTTGTTCTTTTGATCTTTCATTCAACGTTTTTGCTTTGATGAGACTTATTTTTTGTGATGGAGTAAAGTCGGTGTCTGAAAACATTTTAGTTTCGTCAATGAAGGTCTCAATTATGTTTTAGTTGGTTAGGAACTTTTAGACCCTGTATATTTGATATCTAGAATTGTGGATAAGATAAAATCACACACTATTTTAGTCTGAGCTAGGGACCACTTAAAATATCTACCACTCTTGTACTTCTGTCTTGTTTTAGAATCACTTTCATTATCATTATCATCCATGTTTTCAGCAAAATTTTCCTGAACATTATTAATAGTACTACTAACATCATCATGTAATGATTGCATCTCAATTTCCATTTCATGAGAAGAGAAGCTTTGATTTTCCTGTTCACCATCTCTTACAGAGACTTGTAGAGTAGTATTGGCTGAACAGCTAACATTCTGATGAAGATGAACTGACTCTTGTCTTGTTTTTCCCCTCTATTTTTTGCAAGAACCTTCCCACTTTAGTTATTTCTCTAATTGCTAATGGACTTTAGTAGACGTCAATATTCATTTCCTCAGTATGTCCTAGATGCCTAAAGGACATTTCCCTCTTTTCACTTGGAATTTCTAAGAGTGCAAAACGAGTTGAGCTCCTATGTCGAAACTTGTCCGCAATAAGTAGATTTGGTTTTTCAAGTTGATCTCCCATAGTTTAGCAACTGATTGCACACTATTACAACCTATCACATGATCTTCTGACTTCCCTGTATTTGGGAATAGAAATTGATTTGCATCAAAATTCCACTTTCTTGTCGCTCTGCTATCAGCTTTTTAATGGGGGGTGTCACAGTAAAGATTGTTCACAATTATCTTATTAAATTTTATTTTATTAAGAACTGAATTCATCTCACTCCAGTTATATTTCGGTAGGCTTAGATAAACTTTACCTTCTAATATTAGATCGTCTTTCCTTTTATAGCCTTCCCTCGAATTAATTTCTAATTAGTGAATACTTTTCGTTCTACATTCTGTCACGTAGCCACTTATTATAAAAGCTGATAGGTCTAACACTCTACACTCACTTTCTCTCCACAATATATGCCGGACGGCCAGTCACTCTATTCCTATATATATACTGGAAGATTTTTATCTTTTGGGACTTTGTAGATATTATATCTACACCATTAAGACGCCGGAGCTTTTAACTTTGATTGTATAATCTTCAAGGATCAAACCCAAGCCCGCTGTACTACACTATAACCTCTTTCCAATTGCCTGGAAGCGGAATTTTACGAGTCCAATCCTGTTATCAGAGGAATAGATCATCCAAGCCCATCACTTGCCTGGAAACGTAAACTTACGAACCTGACATATTATCATAAGTTACGTAAAATATTCATATCTCTATTTGTAACTGCCACGATCACTGTTTATCTCTTTTAATTAAATTTCATCATTATTTTTATTTCATTGTAAACAAATCGTTAATTGTTTTTCATTTATAGTAACTAGTAAATTCTGGGGCCTCATTCTACATAGATCTTTATGCATAGTCGAGTAGCTCTTTACTCACTTGAGACCATGACATTTTGGAGGGGACACATATAAAGAATTGAATTTATTTAGTTACATATATCTATTTCATCTAACTTTAAAGTTTAAATTGTAAAACTCTTAATTGCCCCACTTGATCATATTTTAATTGAACTCCCTATTTACAGGATTGATTTTTTTTTCCTTTTCATTTCTTCATTTAAATGGAATAGCAATGTATCCATTCATTCTTTCATTCAAATTGAATAGCATTTTATTGATTCATTCCGTCATTCATTTATTCATTCATAAATTATTCATTCATTCATTGTTCATTCATTTATTCATTCATTCATTCATTCATCCATTCATTCGTTTATTCACTCATTTATCCAATCATTCATACATTTATTCCTCCCTTCATTCTTTCATTCATACATTATCCATTCATTCATTCATCTATTCACTCAGTTTTTCATTCATTCATTCATTCCTTGTCCACTTTGTTATTATATCACTCATTTCATTTTGTTGTTTTCCTCATTCATGAATTGTTTTCAATATGTTTACATTCCATAACGATTCATTCACCTATCATCCAATCACTCAGTGTTGTGAACACATTTTGGAACTATTGTAAATCTTACGATATTTTATTGTTTTGTATTTCAGACATCACTGCTAAACACTCTTCAATGCCTAATTACAATTGTTGAACAACCATTGAACAAGAGAGAGGTCCCAGCCACGAACTGAGTTGGTAAATATATCCTTCATTATTCTCTTTTACATGAGTTGGGCATCACATAGTAACTATAGACATCGTGATTTGTTTTGCATAGTGATTTGTTTTAAATGCATTTTTGGCATATTACTGTTACCGAAAACCACTTATATATTATGTTCTGAAAAGTGAGTCTTTAAAAACTAAATAATAATAAAAGGAGTCTACTAGCCGTCGTGTTATATTTAGTGATAGATAACTTGGGATTATTTTGGCATCCTATTATTGTTATCACACTCTAGTATATTAGCGTCATTGCGAATAATTGTACACAAACTAACGACGAGTCACACACATTGGTGATACATTTTTCGTAGTAACATAGTTTAGAGTACACGCGATTGACACATTGTTATTGACACAAGTCATAATAACTACGCATTGTATTGACACATTGCTTTATAAGATATAACGATAAAAGGCATCAAATTCAACATACATAATAAGTTGAAATAAGAGAGAGAGATTTCTAAAAATAGAACAGTTCATTCCAGTAAGTGTAAATAAATAAAACAGTCAGTAACAGTATCCTGTCAATATAATATATATAAAACATCGTAACTAATTTATTGCAACATGGAAGCATATAAAAGATACTTAAGTCTCGCAAAGGACTTAGAAATACCCCAGGAAAGAATATTTTCATGGTGCGAAGAGAAAGTAAAAGAAGAAAAAGAACATGAAGAAAGAATTCGTAGAGAAGAAAATGAAGAAAGAATTCGTAAAGAAGAAAAAGAACATGAAGAAAGAATTCGTAGAGAAGAAAATGAAGAAAGAATTCGTAAAGAAGAAAAAGAACACGAAGAAAGAATTCGTAGAGAAGAAAATGAAGAAAGAATTCGTAGAGAAGAAAAAGAACACGAAGAAAGAATACGTAGAGAAGAACGAGAAGAAAGAGTCCAAGAAAGGGAACTAAAAAGACAAATAGCTTTAGCAGAAGAAGAAACCAAAAGGACCCAAATGATGCTGGAAATTGAAAAAACAAAAACCGGTCATGAAAGAAAACATAATAATAGTGATGAATTTTTCGTGAAACTTCCACGCATGCCAACATACGATGAACGCTCAGACTGTCTAGAATCCTTCTTACACCGATTCGAAGTTCAGGCTAAAGGTTATCGTTGGCCAGAAAGCAAATGGGCCACAGCCTTGATTAACTGCTTATCCGGAGAACCGCTAAAAGTTTTCTATACCTTAACAACTGAAGATGCAGATGACTATGGTAAAATTAAAGACGCTCTACTAAAAAGATTTAGATTAACGGAAGATGGTTACCAGGAAAGGTTTCACACTGCAAAACCGGAAAGTGGAGAAGACTTTAATACATTCGTGAACCGAATTACTCAATTTCTAAATCGGTGGCTTGAGTTGGCAAACGTAAAACAAGACGACTTTGCAGGCCTTTACTATCTCACGCTGAAGAATCGAATCTATCAAGCTTGCAACCCAGATTTAGTCGCATTCTTTAAAGAGAGAAAGCCAGAAAACTTGGACAAATTAAAAATCTACGCAGAAAACTTTAACAGCGCACATCCATTGACACCCCTTAGCAGAACATTGAAGGAACCATACTACGCTGCCGCTGCTCAGAGTCCAGGTACACCTAAAGTTCAGTACTCAAATAGAACGAGCCGATCAATCACTCGGAACACGCAAGTGAAACAAGATGATCATAGTAACAAACCATGGAACAAACAGTTCAATAGAGACCATAGCCGACCCTATCAAAACAAAACAAGAAATAGCACTGACAATAATACTGAGTATAAGAAAACCAACAAACCTATAATTAAATGTCAATATTGTGGAATGAAAGGCCACACAGCAGACAAATGTTACAAAATCGTGGGATATCCGAAAGAAACTGCAAATGCATCACTCCAAACCAGTGTAAATAATCAGACACGAATAATGTCAGGAGAAAATATAAATGTGTATTGCGTGAAAGGTATGTCACTTTTAACACAAACTCACAAATCAGGATCGCTATTTTTTTGTGAAGGCAAAGCTAATGGAACTGATTGCAAAATATTGAGAGACACAGGATGCAGTACAGTAGGAATAAAAGCATCTTTGATCAATGACGAAGACAAAACTGGAAAAACGGTACAATGCATCACATTCAGTGGCACAGTCGAAACCTTTGAAACAGCTAACGTGTACATAGAAACCCCATACTATACAGGAATAGTGGAATGCTGTATACTTCCCAACCCCGTCGCTGATGTTATTGTTGGCAATATAAAAGGTCTTAAAGACAACCCAACAGATGTAAAGGAATGGTCATTAACCCAAGAAACAGCTTGTCTATCAGAAACAAGAAAGATGACTAAGACAACAGAGAAGCCAATGACTATTTCTCTAGAACCACAACAATTTGACAGGAACACGTTCATTGAAGAACAGAAAAAGGACCCGACTTTAACTTCATATTTCAATATCGCAAACAAAGGGACGAAATCAAAAGTTGAATACATCATTGAAAAAGATATTCTGTTCAGGTTACATAGGAAAAGAAACAAAATAGCTAAACAACTGGTCACGCCGAGTATTTACAGAAACAAAATCCTTGGAATAGCGCACGATTCAATAACTTCTGGACATCTTGGGAGCTCTTCCACATTGAAGAGAATATCCGAGAATTTCACATGGCCTGGAATTACTAAAGACGTCCGAGAATATGTGAAATCGTGTGACACATGCCAAAGAAGAGTCGCAAAAGGCAGAATACCGAGATTGCCATTAGAGACAACCCCAGTTATTGAAAAAGTTTTTCAAAAAGTTGCAATTGACATTATAGGCCCTTTAACAAAATCAGATAGAAACCATACACACATACTAACACTAGTCGATTACGCAACCAGGTGGCCAGAAGCGATAGCATTGAAATCAACTACATCGGATCACATAGCTGAAGCATTGATGACAATTTTTACCAGAATAGGCATACCAAATGAGATACTGTCGGACAATGGACCCCAATTTACATCACATATGATGCATGAAACCATGAAACTCATGGGAATCCAACACTCATTCACAACTCCCTACCACCCCCAAGCAAATGGTCTTTGTGAAAGATTTAATGGCACTCTAAAGAATATGTTAAGAAAAGTGTCAGCAGAAAAACCAGATGATTGGGACAGATACTTACCAGCAATCCTATTTGCATATAGAGAAATACCCCAAGAATCTACAGGCTACTCCCCATTTGAGTTGATGTATGGACGATCACCTCGCGGCCCGATCAATATAGTAGCCGACATTTGTAAAGGGAATGAGGAGGACAATAACGAAATTATGTTTGCTTACGAATATGTAAGAAACCTGAAAGACAGAATAGAGGACACATGTAAGCTAGCACAGGAATCCGTCACTAAAAAAGCAGAGAAATACAAGGAATACTCCGATCGAAAAAGCAAGTCAAGAAAATTTGAGATTGGTGACAAAGTACTAATACTCTTACCCGATGACTCGAGTAAACTTTTAGCTACATGGAAAGGACCATTCAAAATAACAGCAGTAAAATCTAATGTTAATTACGAGATTAAAATTAACAACACAACAAAGACATTCCATGCAAATATGCTAAAAAAGTATTTTGATAGAGACACAGTGTCGCAACCTATGTTTACTAATATCGAAGCTTCAAATGCAGGATTAATCATACCGTTGGTCATGGGACACAGACACCCGAGACAGAAAAACAAACAAAAATCGCACAATTGCAACCACCTAAGACAAAAAAGAAGTACGCAAAGTACTTGGGCTCCTAAATTTTTACAGGAAATACATTTACAACTTCGCGCACATCGCGACACCGCTAACAAATCTGACAAAGAATGGGTCACCGAACAAAATTGTTTGGACAGAAGCGTGTCAGAATAGCTTTAACCAATTAAAGGCATTACTCTGTTCAGAACCAATTCTTAAATTACCCGACATATCAAAAGAATTTGTTGTAAGAACTGACGCGTCTGATAAGGGCATCGCAGGTGTACTATTACAGGAGCATGAGGGAACTCTAATGCCTTGCTTATATGCAAGCAGAAAATTATTGGACAGAGAATCACGATACTCTGTAATAGAGCGTGAAGGACTAGCCATCGTCTTTGCTTTAAAGACATTCAGCAGATATCTACTGCTAAAAGAGTTTGTGGTCGAAACGGACCATAAACCACTCACGTACATAAGAAATAACAAAATGAATAATAGTAGAGTACTAAGGTGGAGTCTATTTTTGCAAAATTACACTTTCAGTATCTCTCACATACCAGGCTGTGAAAATATTCACGCCGACCTACTTTCTCGATTAGTATAAACACATGAGAAGGGTATAACTTAACCTCCCATGCATACTGTTAGTTACCTCGCAAACTATGCCAAATCAGAACGCACAATTTCGATAATTTTATTTGTAAACATGATGACCCAACTTAATGTAACATTGAGTATTGTTTGGATATATATACCATACCCATTCATGATTTGGGAAATCTTCTCTTTATCTATTATTGTTATGAATTTTCACTCATTTATGATTAATAATTGAAATGTCAATATTCCATTTACATTTTCATTCATTTCATTCAGAAAATTACCTTCATATCATCGACTTAAATCATGCTTCATTACCATCACTATTGTTTATCACAATGATTTGTAATCACATTGCCATCATGTCGTTCATCACAATGATTTGTAATCACAATCTTTCATTGTTATTGTCGCCCATTCATATACCTACGTTAAAATAAACATTTCCATGTCTAGTTAATAAATAATTTAATTGTAGCACAAATCATAACAATGGATTAATGCTAGAGTATCATGATAGTAAATTTACTTCCGTTTGTAAAATCTATCTTTCCCATAATGGTTAAAGAGTATATTTTAAACGTGGGTGGGGGGTGTCACAGTAAAGATTGTTCACAATTATCTTATTAAATTTTATTTTATTAAGAACTGAATTCATCTCACTCCAGTTATATTTCGGTAGGCTTAGATAAACTTTACCTTCTAATATTAGATCGTCTTTCCTTTTATAGCCTTCCCTCGAATTAATTTCTAATTAGTGAATACTTTTCGTTCTACATTCTGTCACGTAGCCACTTATTATAAAAGCTGATAGGTCTAACACTCTACACTCACTTTCTCTCCACAATCTATGCCGGACGGCCAGTCACTCTATTCCTATATATATACTGGAAGATTTTTATCTTTTGGGACTTTGTAGATATTATATCTACACCATTAAGACGCCGGAGCTTTTAACTTTGATTGTATAATCTTCAAGGATCAAACCCAAGCCCGCTGTACTACACTATAACCTCTTTCCAATTGCCTGGAAGCGGAATTTTACGAGTCCAATCCTGTTATCAGAGGAATAGATCATCCAAGCCCATCACTTGCCTGGAAACGTAAACTTACGAACCTGACATATTATCATAAGTTACGTAAAATATTCATATCTCTATTTGTAACTGCCACGATCACTGTTTATCTCTTTTAATTAAATTTCATCATTATTTTTATTTCATTGTAAACAAATCGTTAATTGTTTTTCATTTATAGTAACTAGTAAATTCTGGGGCCTCATTCTACATAGATCTTTATGCATAGTCGAGTAGCTCTTTACTCACTTGAGACCATGACGGTGGGCAATGTATCCTTTGGAAACAGAACAGGTACCAGTCTCTTACTTCCTTTGCCAGATTGATAGGCCAGTATTAAATTACCAATAAGATGTTTTTCAAGCGGATCTTGGACGCCCTCTACTTGCTGTTGGTCTATCCACATTTCAATTTGAACATCCATCCATTCTGAAACCAAAAGCCTAGATTGTTCTCCACATAGCTAAGTCAACAGATCTCTGACGCAGGTCGCTATCAAGAATTTCCGTATTTGTTTTCTTTATAATATTACATGAACAAAATCCATTTTTCATCATAACATTGAATGCCCTAATTATTTCCTTGCGTGGTAGTTTACATGCTTGCTTGACTTCCATTTCTTCTCTATGTATTCTTTTCAAGTGTCGAGTGAGCTGTGCCTGAGGCTTTCCACAAAACAAACATGGTCGCTTTGGTTTCTTTTTAATTAATTTAATCTGACTTGATAATACAAAAATATATTTAATTAAATCAATGTGATAAACCTTAGTCTTAATTGTGTGTTTCGTAATCTTTTACATATATCTAAGAAGTTTGCTTTAAAAAATTAATCTAAGTGTAATTTCAAAGGATAATAAGTTTTCAGAATAGAAATATGGTATTAGAATAAAGTAAAGTTAAGCGTTCAAAAATCAAACCTTGCAACTGCCTTATTGTATGATAAACAGATATGCAAGGCACTGTAAATTAGAAGACAGTGATGCCAAAACTCCGATTTCATTGGTAAAATTCTGGGTTCCGGGCAATTTCGTCAATTTGTTCCAAGGATAACCCCCTCTACAATCACCACCACATCATCACTACTACTACAACCATCATCACTACCACTACTACTACAACCACCACCACATCATCATCACTCTTAATACCACAACCACCACCACTACATCTTCATCACTAGCACTACTACTACAACAACCACAACCACATCATTATCATCACTACCTCTATTACTACAACCACCAACACCACATCATTATCACTACCACTACTACTACAACTAGCTTACTTATCCGAACCAGCGACCACCTGAGCTCTAGCCCTTCGGTCTTGTGCCATGACGTAGAAGTTAGACTTCTTTTGTAGTTGTTTCAGGTGACTATAAAGTGTGTTACTGATGTTTGGATTTGGTGGGAGGAATGTGCATCTCAGGTCTTCAAGAGGTTGACATTCAAGCAAGTGGTGTGTTACTGTTTCATTGGGGTGTTGACATAGGGACAGGAAGGGAATGCGTCTTTTGTAATTTTGCTTAAATGGTTGTTGAGCGGTATGAATTGCGTATTTAGTTGAAAGACGATGCTTTGCTGTGTCTTCTGAGCTTATTTAGGCAATCAGTCTTTACAGCAGTGGTCATATGGGAAAACATACATCTACCCGTGTTGCTCATTGCCCAACTGTTCATCCATTCTTCTCTCTTATCTGTTTTGATTATTTGTTTCGCTGTGTCTAAGGATACTGGAATTGATGGTTGTAAAAGTGTTGATCCCAGTCTGGCTAGTCTGTCTGCATTGTCATTTTCTGGTATATTTGAATGTCCAGGTATCCACTGGAGAGAAAAGTCTACTCTGTGTGTTGTAAGGAATTCATCTAGTTGAGATCTTAAACTATTGAAGGTTGAGGAGATTTTATCTAAATCAGAGCTGGGAGAACCGATTTGGAGTCTGTGAAGATGACAGTGTTTTAAAGTCTTGAAGGGTTAAGCTGGAAAACAGAAGAAAGGTGTCGCAGTGAGGCTTCTATACTAATACAACTACCAACACCACCACATCATCATCATTAACAACCACCACCACCATCACATAATCATCACCACCACCACTACCATTACTACATCCATTACTGCCAAATCATCTGAACTAACACCACTACAACCACCACCACCACATCATCATCACTATCACTACTACTACAACCACCAAACCACATCATATTTAACAACCACCACCACCACCACCACATAATCATCACTACCACCACTACCACTACTTCATCCAATACTCCAACATCATCTGAACTAACACAACTACAACCACATCATCATCACTACAACCACAGCTACAACCACCCGCCCCACATCATCATCACTACCAGTACTACTACAACCACCACCACATCATCATCACTACCACTACTACAACCACACCAACACATCATCATCACTTCCACTACTACTACAACAACTTAAAAACCAATTAATGGAAACAGTTTAACAGGAATATTCTTTGATGAATCCTTGTATTAATTATACCCAACCCTATTTTCTGTAAACAGTGAACCAGTCACCCTCTTGTCTAAATTCCATGACTCATTTATCCCGACCTTATGTGATCTTGGTGCTGATGACTTTCGAACAGCCTGGTTGACCAATGTAATGTTGGCCAAAATGTTGTTACTGATGGTACATAAAGGGGGTCTGATAAACACGAACATTTTATTGTATACAATGACCACCTACCATCATGGAGAGCCAGCAAGCATATCTTAGAACATTTACTATCACTGTCACGGTGTGCGTCTGGTACTGAGTATTCTTCGTTTATATTATCCTTGTGTACAGAGTTACAGAGTGGTCTGGATCCAATTCCATTCCTAAGTAAATAAAAGAAAAGCTTAATTAGGAATGAAACAAATTGCACAATGTAACGTAGATAACTCTCTCACATGTGGGTCTTCTCAGAAAGTGTTAGAGTAGAATGTGGGCATTCGTAAAAATGAGTTAAATGAAATAATTTTTTACATTTAAATTCAACACACAACTCTTTATCACAAAATTTAAATGACAAATATCAAGATCATCTTGGAAAAGTGGTAAGTCTGCGTTAGAACTTGTTTCAATGTCACTACTGTCACTATCTGGTAGGTAGTCAGACTCTTTGTCATCACAGTCCTCATCGGAATAGGGGATTGACTCCTTTAAACAAACAATCCCGTGTTAATGATAACAAAATGTAATTGCCTCCTCAAACTATTTCATTCACACCCCCACCCCTTCCTAAAAAAAAGCAATAGAAAGATCATTTACAAAAATAAGCATATTTCACATACCACAAAAGCATGATACGATAGACCGATAGAGGCGCTTGTGGAATTTGGATATATATATGATATTCGTTTTCAAGACTTGGGCTTGTTTTACGATGATGATTGAGTTTAAGCAAATGCTGGATTTTTTCGTCAGAAGATTCTGGTGACAAAACAATTTTTAAAATCAATTCGGCACTGGACAAGGGTTGCAGTCCCTAAAATGATGGCAGCCATGATGGTTGTTTATGCTGATTTTACAATAGAAACAAGCTGCCACCTTAGCGATTTGCTGCACAGTCACATTTTTGTAAATAGTAATTTATTATAATTTTTTAATGGGTTACTTTTTAAAACAAATCCTAAGTGACTTGTGACATGGACACTGGAATGTCTTTTCTACCCTAACTCTACCAATTTTAACAAATGTCACAATAACACGTAAATAATAAACACAACAGAACATCATGTCTCTTAAGGTATAGAACAACAGGTTTAGAGCCATAGAAATACAAACAAAAATTATACATTCTAATTTAACTATAATTGATATATAGAAGTTGAATTGAGAATTCATCTCATGTCCTTTCCATTACGCAAATAAGTATGAGCGGTATTGAGCCAAATTTTAGTGACGAAGAGAATGATTTGCTCAAGTT
>NC_088365.1:2425819-2435819 GCF_034508935.2 Berghia stephanieae
GATAAAGGCAATAAAGGGGAATTCCAAAATGTTCGGAAACATAGACAAATGTGTTATGGTACTATCACGCAGTTTGCATAGCAGTCAAGTTTCAGAAATCAAGCTAGATTACTTCCTATCAGTGGTCTTTGTCAAAAATACTGACCATTGTCAACATAATACATTAATGATAGTGTATAGTGAAATAAACTTTTTTCTGTAATGCGAAGATACTGAACAAAAAATGTTGATGTACAAAATTGCTCTATAAAGATATTGAACATCTATCAGCAAAAAGATATATAAAATAAAACACTCAATTATTTTTGTCAGGCTCTACAGCCTTAACTACTGGATTAAGAAAAACGCTTGATGGATTTAAAAATGTGTCTCGGACTAACATAAAAATTCAATATAGAAAAGCCATTGAAAAATATGCGCCTACGCGCTAAGAAGCTTTAGAGCTAGTAATTAATCTATGCAAAAAGTCTGGATTCTCTATGTTCAATCATTATCTGGGTGATAGGTGTCAGGACACTAATCACTAATAATTGTGTAATGAAATCAAACATGAAATATTTTATCGACTTTAGTTTGTTCTTTTGATCTTTCATTCAACGTTTTTGCTTTAATGAGACTTATTTTTTGTGATGGAGTAAAGTCGGTGTCTGAAAACATTTTAATTTCGTCAATGAAGGTCTCAATTATGTTTTAGTTGGTTAGGAACTTTTAGACCCTGTATATTTGATATCTAGAATTGTGGATAAGATAAAATCACACACTATTTTAGTCTGAGCTAGGGACCACTTAAAATCTACCACTCTTGTACTTCTGTCTTGTTTTAGAATCACTTTCATTATCATCCATGTTTTCAGCAATATTTTCCTGAACATTATTAATAGTACTAATAACATCATCATGTAATGATTGCATCTCAATTTCCATTTCATGAGAAGAGAAGCTTTGGTTTTCCTGTTCACCATCTCTTACAGAGACTTGTGGAGTAGTATTGGCTGAACAGCTAACATTCTGATGAAGATGAACTGACTCGTGTCTTGTTTTTCCCCTCTATTTTTTGCAAGAACCTTCCCACTTCAGTTATTTCTCTAATTGCTAATGGACTTTAGTAGACGTCAATATTCATTTCCTCAGTATGTCCTAGATGCCTAAAGGACATTTCCCTCTTTTCACTTGGAATTTCTAAGAGTGCAAAACGAGTTGAGCTCCTATGTCGAAACTTGTCCGCAAAAAGTAGATTTGGTTTTTCAAGTTGATCTCCCACAGTTTTAGCAACTGATTGCACACTATTACAACCTATCACATGATCTTCTGACTTCCCTGTATTTGGGAATAGAAATTGATTTGCATCAAAAATTCCACTTTCTTGTCGCTCTGCTATCAGCTTTTTAATGGTGGGCAATGTATCCTTTGGAAACAGAACAGGTACCAGTCTCTTACTTCCTTTGCCAGATTGATAGGCCAGTATTAAATTACCAATAAGATGTTTTTCAAGCGGATCTTGGACGCCCTCTACTTGCTGTTGGTCTATCCACATTCCAATTTGAACATCCATCCATTCTGAAACCAAAAGCCTAGCTTGTTCTCCACATAGCTAAGTCAACGGATCTCTGACGCCGCTCGCTATCAAGAATTTCCCTATTTGTTTTCTTTATAATATTACATGAACAAAATCCATTTTTCATCATAACATTGAATGCCCTAATTATTTCCTTGCGTGGTAGTTTACATGGTTGCTTGACTTCCATTTCTTCTCTATGTTTTCTTTTCAAGTGTCGAGGGAGCTGTGCCTGAGGCTTTCCAGAAAACAAACATGGTCGCTTTGGTTTCTTTTTAATTAATTTAATCTGACCTGAGAATACAAAAATATATTTAATTAAATCAATGTGATAAACCTTAGTCTTAATTGTGTGTTTCGTAATCTTTTACATATATCTAAGAAGTTTGCTTTAAAAAATTAATCTAAGTGTAATTTCAAAGGATAAGAATTTTTCAGAATAGAAATATGGTATTAGAATAAAGTAAAGGTTAAGCGTTCAAATATCAAACCTTGCAACTGCCTTATTGTATGATAAACAAATATGCAAGGCACTGTAAATTAGAAGACAGTGATGCCAAAACTCCGATTTCATTGGTAAAATTCCGGGTTCCGGGCAATTTCGTCAATTTGTTCCAAGGATACCCCCCTCTACAATCACTACCACATCATCACTACTACTACAACCATCATCACTACCACTACTACTACAACCACCACCACATCATCATCACTCTTAATACCACAACCACCACCACTACATCTTCATCACTAGCACTACTACTATAACAACCACAACCACATCATTATCATCACTATCTCTATTACTACAACCACCAACACCACATCATTATCACTACCACTACTACTACAACTAGCTTACTTATCCGAACCAGCGACCACCTGAGCTCTAGCCCTTCGGTCTTGTGCCATGACGTAGAAGTTAGACTTCTTTTGTAGTTGTTCCAGGTGACTATAAAGTGTGTTACTGTTTGGATTTGGTGGGAGGAATGTGCATCTCAGGTCTTCAAGAGGTTGACATTCAAGCAAGTGGTGTGTTACTGTTTCATTGGGGTGTTGACATAGGGGACAGGAAGGGAATGCGTCTTTTGTAATTTTGCTTAAATGGTTGTTGAGCGGTATGTGTTGTGTATTTAGTTGAAAGACGATGCTTTGCTGGTGTCTTCTGAGCTTATTTAGGCAGTCTTTACAGCAGTGGTCATATGGGAAAACATACATCTACCCGTGTTGCTCATTGCCCAACTGTTCATCCATTCTTCTCTCTTATCTGTTTTGATTATTTGTTTCGCTGTGTCTAAGGATACTGGAATTGATGGTTGTAAAAGTGTTGATCCCAGTCTGGCTAGTCTGTCTGCATTGTCATTTTCTGGTATATTTGAATGTCCAGGTATCCACTGGAGAGAAAAGTCTACTCTGTGTGTTGTAAGGAATTCATCTAGTTGAGATCTTAAACTATTGAAGGTTTTAGGAGATTTTATCTAACTCAGAGCTGGGAGACCCGATTTGGAGTCTGTGAAGATGACAGTGTTTTAAAGTCTTGAAGGGTTAAGCTGGAAAACAGAAGAAAGGTGTCGCAGTGAGGCTTCTATACTAATACAACTACCAACACCACCACATCATCATCATTAACAACAACCACCACCATCACATAATCATCACCACCACCACTACCATTACTACATCCATTACTGCCAAATCATCTGAACTAACACCACTACAACCACCACCACCACATCATCATCACTATCACTACTACTACAACCACCAAACCACATCATATTTAACAACCACTACCACCACCACCACCACATAATCATCACTACCACCACTACCACTACTTCATCCAATACTCCAACATCATCTGAACTAACACAACTACAACCACATCATCATCACTACAACCACAGCTACAACCACCCGCCCCACATCATCATCACTACCAGTACTACTACAACCACCATCACATCATCATCATCACTACCACTACTACAACCACACCACCACATCATCATCACTTCCACTACTACTACAACAACCACCACATCATCATAGTACTACAATCACTACCATTAGGTTTTGGAGCTTTACTTCATTTAAAATAAGCAAACTTTGGGATTGTATTTGGCAATGCGTTTATATATCATAATATCATTCTAATCAGTTATCTATTTAGAACTATAAATATGTAAACACATTCAAATATCATTCCAATTCCCTTTTCTTGTGTGCAGAAATTCCTCTTTCGCATAGAAATTCCTACGAGCGGTGTCTGGAATTCCTTTGAGCCAAATTTACAGTTGGCATCTCTGAGAGGAAAATGTGTATGGTATAGTCGCGGTAAGGGTAATGACAAAGACAAAGGGAGCGTATAGAACAAGAGAAAAAGAAAAGAAAAAAGTTGATTATTCCTTGATCCAGACTCAAACCACAGAAGTTCAGATTGCCAGACAGATGTGCTAACCATTAAACCACCATGGAATCCCAACTTTCAAGGACTGATATTATTTGCTTATACTTATAATAAGCGAACTCTTAAATTTCAACACACCTAACACAGACATTGAACACAAAGCAAGAGACATGAGTATGCATCAAAAAACCAATCACTAGAATTTGCAACAATTGTAAAATAAACAAAATAAAAAAACACTGTAAATTAGGCGAACATAGAACAAAATTTGTATGGTTAAGTGCCGGTAAGGGCGAAGCGAACAAGAATGGTCCATAAAAAGGTTGGCCATTCCATGACCGGAACTTGAACCACAGACCTGATCATTTCCAGCACTACACCATACAGATTTTACTGGCTGCCTAATTGGAGGTTCAATAATGATAAGTCAGGTTTGAGAGTTTTTAGGGGAAGGGCGAGGGGGATTGTGAAGAGAGGATTGGTCACTGAGGCTAAATCAATTCATACACCTTAATGTAATACTATTGAAAATTTATAACACCACTTACTGGTATTATCAACCATTTTGTGTTGTTCTATGAAGTCAACTTTTTACAACTTTTTACATTTTGGCGGTACCATCACTGTGGCTTCTACTTCAATGGGGTAGACTAAAAAGGACAAATATGTGTAACACTACTTTAAATCGAGTGACAACAGTCTGCATTTTGTATATTTGCCAAAAACTTTCCTAGGCTCCAAACTCACTTTTTCTTCTACAAATTATTTTCTAACATAAGACCTCTCCAACATTAAACAGAGCAGTGATAGCAATCAATATGGAGTATATGACCTAGGGAAAATATTGACATTATTTTATCCAATATGCATATTAAAAGGCTAATAATGATGTTAAGATTTACATAATTCTACAAAATACATTGTATGCCTCTTATCGAGCAAGTAGAACATTGTTAGTATACAGATTAATTTTCCATTATTGTACAGTATAGCCTTTGACTGACAAGGTATATCATAACTCATTTTATTACCTCAATAAGGTGTAATGAGAACCTAACATAGACATTTTAAAAATCTTGTCAAGTATTCAGATTAGTGACTTTGAAATGTACATCTCTAGGGATTCAAAAATAATAATGGTTGGAATGATATAAATATATATATATATATATATATATATATATATATATATATATATATATATATATATATATAATATATATATATATATATATATAGATGTATCCTAAAAAGCTTTGAAAATCTCTGTTTATATTAAAAGGAATAACAATAATAAACATTTTTATTTGCTCATGAGACATTAATATAAAAAAGTCGTTTAAAATTAATTTTATACTGCCACAAACACTTAAAGATTTGGTCGATAAATAAAATAAAAATCGGGTAGGTAGCCTTTTTATAATGTCTCTTTTCCTCTACCCTTACTTAAAAAAAGGGAGACTAGTCGGTCAAACTAATGGAAAAGGAACATGGCATTAATTCAACAATAATGATATATTACATGCTTACCAGATTAGGATGTCATGCTTTCTTCATCAATTGGTACAGGATAACAGTTGCGATTGGACTCCATTTCTTTTTGTTCTTTTGTTTATAAGAAGAAAAAATAGTGGAATGGAAAGAAATTTAATACTGTTCTACATTGTACGCAATAACCCATCTTTTAAAATTAATTTACCACTTAGAGCTGGTGGTACTGAGGATGAGGTAATCTATATAAATGCTAAATTTAATTTATTTAAAATGTATTGATAGAAGTTTCTTCATAATGTAACGGGGCAAAGTTGCAAATAAAACAAGGAAAGGGCACACCCTGGAAAAAATAACAAAATATGTTACAAAATAAAGCTTCTAGTCTCTTTGTATGCTTTACAATCACCTCTCTCATCTCTGTTCCTTTCTGTTTATTAAATTTTAATAGTCTTCAATATCACTCGGAGTCCTCATTATCAGATTCAAAAGAATCGGAAATATATTTATTTCCGGAGTCCTCGACAAATTCAGACTCAGCAGAGGTATAGTCATGGTCATTAAAGTCCTGAAAAATAAGGAATTCTACTTAAATCCAACGTGTTAAATTATTTATAAAGAGGTGTATCAACAAATAAACCAGTCTTAAGTCACTATGGAACTAAAAACCTTAATTGTTTTGTATACACTTGAGCAAGGAAATCTCGAACAAGTCGGGACCAAGCCTATTTCTTCGAGATTTCCATGTTGGGGTATTTTACATAGGCTATGAGAAAGAAAATAAAGGTGGTAAATGTGGGTGGTCATGATAAGTCTTATTATTATGATAATGATAACTCTCCATTATTGTGACTTCTGTCAAGGGTCGATAGTGATCTTTTACAAAATTATGAAGAGAGTTTTCACTGATGTTGCGTTTAGTGCGTTTTGTCTTGTTCAATTATAGTTACATAAATGGAGTGACAATTCCCACTGCGTGTGGGCTCGATTAAAAGTCAAAGCCAGCATATCGCATGGTGGATTACACACTTAGCACACGACGTCATTTCCTACAAATCCGGAAACTAAAATCACTATCACACCTCACTTAACACCCTCAGGCTAAAGAGAGAGGGAGGGCATTGCTCTCATCCCACCATTTCCTCCCCTAATTGCCTGTATCATTTTAATTTTAATACGTAACAGTTACTGCCTAGGGTCCCCACGATACTGGTCATTTTGCTATGGTACTGGCACCTCAGAATAAGTACCCCTCAGTTCAGAATGCAGACACGCGCATAATATATGCTACACACACGCATGCGTAACACATTAACTGACACTTTGCGCTACGGGGAGTGCGATGACATCTTTCGTTTCCATTCAACACAAACAATTCGAAAAAAAATTCAACTGACTGCAAGAGGCAGGAATGTCCAGTTTGTTCGAGATTTCCGTGTTGGCCCCGGAAATTGTTCGAAATCTCCGTGTTGCCAATACTAACGAAGTAGAGGGATTAAAAAGGGAAATTGTACCAAGTTTGAGATTTGCTTCATTTCGAGATTTGCGTGTTCGAGACTTCCGTGCTCGAGTGTATTAATATTATTAAATCTCACAATATGAATCGTCTTTACTACTTTTAATTAACTCAGTAAAACTAACATGCAAAACGTTGACAGAATGAGAAGTAAAGGATTGTATGATTAATTGGATTCATTGATAATATTTTTTTTCAATTAGGGGCTATCTGTGTATTATTGAACAAACATGATTTTGTTGTGCTGATGTATCTAAAATCTCTACCAATCTACTAATCAGATCTACAGTCTAATTCAATCTACCTCTTTGTCTTTGGTCATTCTACTAAATCTGAGTAATAGAATTATAGAAAATCCTCTTAACTGAACATACAGTATACAGACAGACTAGACGCTAGAGGCGAGATGAATATATCTGATCTTTTAGACGAGACTCAATTCTAGATATAAACTAAATTTAAGATATATTATGAAAATACTTATTTGTAGTAGTGGTAGGACTTGAATTAACTTTGACTTTGTGGTAGTGGTGGTAGTGATGATTGTGTGATGTTGGTGGTGGTTGTTAATGATGATGATGTGGTGGTGGTGGTTGTAGTAGTAGTGGTAGTGATGATGTGGTGGTGGTGGTGGTGTAGTAATAGTGCTAGTGATAATGTGGTGTTGGTCGTTGTAGTAATAGAGGTAGTGATGATTATGTGATTGTGGTGGTGGTTGTTAATGATGATGATGTGGTGGTGGGGGTTGTAGTAGTAGTGGTAGTGATAATGATGTGGTGTTGGTGGTTGTAGTAATAGAGGCAGTGATGATTATTGATGTTGGTGGTGGTTGTTAATGATGATGATGTGGTTGTGGTGGTTGTAGTAGTAGTGGTAGTGATAATGATGTGGTGTTGGTGGTTGTAGTAATAGAGGCAGTGATGATTATTGATGTTGGTGGTGGTTGTTAATGATGATGATGTGGTGGTGGGGGTTGTAGTAGTAGTGGTAGTGATAATGATGTGGTGTTGGTGGTTGTAGTAATAGAGGTAGTGGTGATTATGTGATGGTGGTGGTGGTTGTTAATGATGATGATGTGGTTGTGGTGGTTGTAGTAGTAGTGGTAGTGATGATGTGGTGGTGGTGGTGGTGTAGTAGTAGTGGTAGTGATAATGATGTGGTGTTGATGGTTGTAGTAATAGAGATAGTGATGATTATGTGATTGTGGTGGTGGTTGTTAATGATGATGATGATGTGGTGGTGGTGGTTGTAGTAGTAGTGGTAGTGATGATGATGTGGTGGTGGTGGTTGTAGTAGTAGTGGTAGTGATGATGATGATGTGGTGGTGGTGGTGGTGGTGGTGTAGTAGTAGTGGTAGTAATAATGATGTGTTGTTGGTTGTTGTAGTAATAGAGGTAGTGATGATGATGTGGTGGTGATTGTTGTAGTAGTAGTGCTAGTGATGAAGATGTATTGGTGGTGGTTGTGGTATTGGTAGTGATGATGATGTGGTAGTGGTTGTAGTAGTAGTGATAGTGATGATGGTTGTAGTAGTAGTGATGATGTGGTGGTGGTTGGAGAAGGGGAGGTCTCCTTGGAACAAATTGACGGAAGTTGCCCGGAACCCGGTATTTTTTGCTCTAAACCGGAGTTTTTACCAATGAAACCGGAGTTTTGGCATCACTGTCTTCTATTTCCATTTAATTTACAGTGCCTTGCATATTTGTTTATCATACAATAAGGCAGTTGCAAGGTTTGATATTTGAACGCTTAACCTTTACTTTATTCTAATACCATATTTCTATTCTGAAAAATTCTTATCCTTTGAAATTACACATGAATTTTTTAAGGCAAACTTCTTAGATATATGTTAAAGATTAGGAAACACAAAATTAAGAATCAGGTTTATCACATGAATTTAATTACATATATTTTTGTATTCTCAGGTCAGAAGATATTAATTAAAAAGAAACCAAAGCGACCATGTTTGTTTTGTGGAAAGCCTCAGGTACTGCTCACTCGACACTTGAAAAGAACACACAGAGAAGAAATGGAAGTCAAGCAAGCATGTAAACTACCACGCAAGGAAAGGCTTAGGGCATTCAATGTTATGAAGAAAAATGGAATTTTTTCATGTAATATTATTAAGAAAACAAATAGGGAAATTCTTGATAGGGAGCGGTGTCAGGGATCCGTTGACTTAGCTTTGTGGTTGTGTAAGGCTTTTAAGCCAAAAGAGAATTGCAAAGCACAAAAAAAACTTGCTCTGAAAGTCATGGTTCAAAATCTGGAAGTGCAAATGTTACGTTTTTGGTAGATTATGATACTGATGCAGCTGCAGATGATACATTCAGAAAAGAAATCATCCATAAATTCAGAAATGATGAAACTGGTAATCTTTGTCAATCTGATCCCATAATGATAAAGTTAGGAAGCCTAGCTGATGTAGGAAAAATCTGCAAGAAAAGGACAGACGAGTTATCATGAACGATATGCGCACTTTAGGCAACTTAGTTCTTGAAAGCCAAAAAAGTATCTGACCGTGAAACATTTACAGTAAGGGATATAGGAAAAACAGAGAACTTTGATTAATTGACAAAAGCCATTAAAATATGACGATAAATGAACATGGCAAACTTATACCCGGATTTAAACCGACCATTGGCTATTTGCTGAATAGGTTGAAAAATGTTTTTAAAGGTGTTTACATTCAACAGAACATTATGAGTTTCGAAAATTCATTTTGAAAGAGACATCAAGGATGACAGACGATGCTTATAATGGTTTTGTTTATATGAGAAATCTCATTATATCGAGGCTCACTTTATTTAACGCACGGCGAGGTGGAGAACCAGATAGGCTTTCGGTTTCAGAATGGATGGATGTTCAAAAATGGAATGTAGATAGACCAACAGCAAGTAGAGGGCGTCCAAGATCCGCATGAAAAACATCTTACTGGTAACTTAAGACTGGCTTATCAATCCGTCAAAGGAAGTACCTGTACTGTTTCCAAAGGATACATTGCACACCATTGAAATGCTGATAGCAG
>NC_088365.1:2443319-2458319 GCF_034508935.2 Berghia stephanieae
AAATAATAACTAATATCCGAGTGACGTCAATACGAATCTAGGACAGTCGTCACAATGTACACACTTATTATAATGATTGGCAAACGAAGAAAACTACACAGGTTTTGCAATCGATGGCATGTGTTTTAGTAAATTACGCACTGTTCTACCGCTTGATTAATAGAAACAACACGGAAAACTACGTGAAAACTTAAACGTTGGTTATATAATATCTATTGATGCAATACGTTTAGTATTTTAAAAAAAATCATAATATCGGCCAGCCAATATAACGTGTCAAAACAGAAAAGTATGTGTAACGTTGATTGTTTATAGTATTATTCATACTGTTAACAAAGTTCAATCAACTCCAAATGAAAATCAGAAACTTGAAACTTGAAAACAAAAACAACTGTGTCTACTCAGGCCTAATTTTGCCTACACAGGCTGCCATTCTCTTTTCTCTCTCTCTCTCTCTCTCTCTCTCTCTCTCTCTCTCTCTCTCTCTCTCTCACACACACACACACACAAACACACACACGCACACACACACACACACACACACACACACTGTCGCTGCCATAAAAGGTAATAGGGGTCAAAAGAAATGTGGGTTTTGTTAGGAATAATCAAATCTCACTGACTAACACTATTTACAACACATATAATTTAGTGATAAATGCTCATAAAAATGGCTGATGAAAAACAATAACTAAGATCTGAGTGACGTCAATGAAGACCTTGATAAACACGAATCTCGGACAATCGTCATAATTTAAACATTTATAATGATTGGCAAACATAAAAAACTACACAGCTTTTGCTAAGGATGGCATGTGTTTAAGTAAATTACGCACTGTTCCATGGCTTGATCAATAGAACCAACACTGAAAACTATGTGTACACTTAAACGTTTATAATCTGATCAAGAAAATCGTGTGATAACTAGTCACCTATCTGGCGATATAAATACAATACCAATGACCAGCGAGAGGTCGATATCATTCACGTTATTGTTTATAAACAACCAACTATGTTTGTCCGAGCATTTACTTGTGAAGCTGTGTGACAAATTCCATGATTTGATTAGTCAAAAATCAACAGGCTTTAACAGTCATGACGTAACTTCCCTCGTAATGACGCGTGGTAACTTAGTAACTGGCTGTAAACTATCGGAACAATTGCAGACGCCTTTATGAAATATTTCTCCGACGAGCATAAAAGCGTATCCAGATGAGAAAATTCATTATAAATATGATCATGTATTGACTTTTATACATTCTGATCACGTTCTAGCCATCATGAAGAATAAAAAGTACCCATTTTCTTTGTTTATAACCACGCTACTAGACGTTGCTGGGCAATGTGACATCAGACTAGTGAATCCAATTTCATTATATCTATACCACAAAAGGGCAGTCAGTGTTCATTCGGCGTTCTCTGGTGGCGTACCAAGAAGTGATCATCGCCAACGTGTACATGGGTCTGGAGAGAGCTCTTGGGACCATCTTCTACACGGAGGGCCGGTTTCCTAGTCAGGATATTTATCTCTGATTCTCCGAGAGTCAGAACGTTGCGAACGAGACGTTTCTGTCCGCTCGTCGGTATTTGGATCTTGTGGCAGCCCTGTATAACAAGAATATTGAAGTAAATATGACAATGATGATGATGATGATGATGATTGCGATGATAATATGAGAAACGAAGTGGTTATTTGTACTACCACTACAAATAGCGAAAACTACCGCTTTTCACTATTTGTACTCCCAGAACTCTTATGTGTTTAAAGTTGCAAACCACCGCTCCTTTACCTATTTGTAGCTACCTATTCCCAGCACTCTTATGCGTTTAAAGTTGCATTTGTGAGCTTTCAAGGACCAGCCGACCCCAGCCTCCCAGGGTTGCCAGTTTGGCATTTTAAATGCCAGATTCCAAAAATCTGGCATTTTTGAAAACCGTTTGGCATTAGAAAAATCATTTGGCATTTGGCATTTTCATTTGGCATTTTCTTTTCTTGTATATTATACTTCAAATGACACCTTTTCTTAATTATTTCTAAACGCGTAAAAACAAACATCTTCACATTTCTTTTTCATTCTTAAAATCCAACCGTGGTGTAGTGGTTTAGCACTCCACTTAGTAGTCAGTAGGTAAATAATTACCCAACAGGAAATTTAGTATAATTAAAAAAAAAAAAAAAAGAAAAAAAAAAAAAAAAGAAAAGAAAAAGAAAAAAAAAAACGCAAGCCACCAGGATATGATAGTAAATTGTCTATCAAAAGTGAGTAGTTTTCTTAGTGGGGGTGGGAGTCAACAGACTTTGGCATCTTTTTGAGTGTTTTGGCATTTTTTGAGTCTTCCCCTGGCATTTTGTTGAAAAATAATCTGGCAACCCTGAGCCGACCCCAGCCTCCACTTTTCGCGGTCTGTCTTTGAGAAGTGTGAAGCAAAAAAAATGGCCCTCTCGGTAAACGAGACATTCTCATCTTTTCTCCAATTTGAAAACATTCGAAAATGAGAATAATGTACTTTTTATTAAAAAGTCAACAAAGAAGGTAAGTAAACTAGATACGACAATTTTTTTCCTTAATTAAGTGGCAACTCATTTCTCGTCATTCTCACTCTAACTCTATCAACTAAGAAGAGTACACCACCTCAAACATTTGTCAGTTCATATCTTTGCTTGCATGAGGTCTATTTTCATTTTGAAAAGTTCAAAGTGAACAACTAAATGACGCCGATTCAGTGGTGTATTTGGTCTATCTTCATGTGAATAAATATTTTATTATTGACTTTTCCAAAATTCCAATCGGCCATTCATTTGCATGTCGTGATCTATTTTTCCTTGATTTCAGCTGTCTCAGCTCTAAACTATACTTTTCTTTCTCAAAATAATTCATTTTCTGTTTGCAATGTATTACAGAGATGTTGATTTACCACATGTAAAAATTTGAAAGTTGTATCTGAAGCTGTTTCTGAATTATACGTGATTATCCATTGGGATGCTGTGCTTTTGTCACATTTTTTCCTATTAATTAGAGATTTTCCACCACATAAACGGTCATAACTTTTTAACCAGTTGAGACAGAGCGATAATTTTTCACTCTAGTTAATGTTTCACTCCCCTTTATTTTTCTACGCTAAATTAATACCCATAGCCACTATTTTGAAAAATTCTTGCAAGTGCCTACTAAGAAGTTAAAGAAGAGGGTTGAACTTGAACCTGAACATGCTCCTTCTTCTTCTTCTTCTTCTTCTACTAATAACTACAACTAGATAGGTACTACTCCTCTCCTGAATGATCGGAACCGTTTAAGAAACTAAATTACGGGTTCCACCGGCGCAGCTCTCTAGACTTCCAGTCCCCCAGTGCCCAGTATGGGCGGGAGACCTTACCCCCGATGTTCCTCGAGCCTCGAGGTAGTTTCACTTTATAATTGTTTTAGCTTTTGAACTGTGGATCTTTTGTCAAACGTTTTATTTTAATTTTTCAAATTTAGTAGCACTTTAAAGGCCTGTGTTAGGTATCGCTCTGCTGTACTGTAACTGTAAGAGCGTAAGAATAACATGGTAAAAGTACTGTAAAGTATGCTAATGACGGATGAAAATGATATTGACAATGAAATTATAATAAAAGAAGAACAATAGAACTTATAATCAAATCAATAAAGAAGCTTTAAAAAAATGAAATTTAAAAGAAGTAAGAAAAAACTGCCTCAAGAAGTGAAAAAAATTGTCCCTGTTGTTGAGATGTGAAGTGGACATAATCGTGTCTGTTAAGAATTAGAAGAAATGAAAGATGCCACTTTTTATTTTAAATGTAGATTGCACATTAGCAGAACACTAAAAAAAAAAAGTAAAGAAAGAAAATCCAATGTGGCAACTTGGTTGCTAGTGAAAAAAGTAAAATTTGAGAAGCATGGTTCTCAATACTTGTTGGGTCGTGATCGGTATAGAGTGAAGTAGTGTTCATGCTACACATCTTCACGAAATATCAGAGCAATGCTGTGTCAAGATTACAGAGGAGCAAGAAGACAAGATTTGTTTGTGTGTCTTTATATGTTACGGAATAGGTACATTTTGGTTGTCAAAACTTTCATTTTTATTTTGACATTTTCTTGATCTTTTAAAATAAAATTATAATTTAATTTAATCAACAGACTTGTTTAATAATTTAAAGATATAGTTTTTTGTGGGGACCTTTTGTAAAATCATTAGTCTGATTGTAGTTGTAAATTTCTTTATATTCTAATGTCATAAAATCAGTGACACCACTGAATTCCTACCAGCGCTTTTACTCACTGAGTCCCTACCACCAGCGCTATTACTCACCCAGTCCCTACCACCTGGGCGGGGTTCCTGACCTCCCAATGTGGGCAGGGGGGTTCATACTGTGTCTTCTATCCCCTTATATCTGTTTTCCAACATGCTTTCTGTCTTTGTCTTGGAATGAGATTACTTGGTTTTGTCCTGGTCCTGGCCGGATCCCCTGGCTGAGAGGGAAGCAGTCGAATGTATAGTTAGTTTTGGGAGATGATATTTTTTTCATTGTAAATCATCTCTCTGTTATGTACTGTATTATGTTTTATTTACATATTATATTTGATTTGTTAACATTTGAGTGTATTCCTCTTAGTCGGGACCTGTGCTTGTGTCTGGATGAGACTTTTAGGTGGTCTTAAACTAAGTACTTTGATGGTGTGCTCTTGGAATCTACATCTGTTTCCCATTTGAACAAATTCCCCTTTGTCTTACCTTTTCTTGGGTGCTTTAATTGAATTCTATAACTTTTTACTATCCCATTTCTTCCTTTTTACTGGCGCTGATATGACCTTAATGTGTTGCAAGCGCTGTAAAACCCTCAAAAACAAATAAACACACAAACAGTCCCTACCAGCAGCGCTTTTACTCATTGAGTCATAGAGCTTTTACTCACCGAGTCCCTTCCACCAGCGCTTTTACTCACTGAGTCATAGAGCTTTTACTCACCGAGTCCCTACCACCAGTGCTATAACTCACCAAGTCCCTACCACCAGCGCTTTTACTCACTGACACTGTCCCTACCACCAGTGCTATTACCGAGTTATAGAGCTTTTACTCACTGAGTCCCTACCACCAGTGCTTTTACTCTTCGAGTCCCTACCACCAGTGCTATTACCGAGTCATAGAGCTTTTACTCACTGAGTCCCTACCACCAGCGCTTCTACTCACTGAGTCATAGAGCTTTTACTCACTGAGTCCCTACGACCAGCGCTATTACTCACTGAGCCCCTACCACCAGCGCTTTTACTCACCGAGTCCCTACCACCAGCGCTATTACTCAGCGAGTCATAGAGCTTTTACTCATCGAGTCCCAACGACCAGCGCTTTTACTCACTGAGTCCCTACGACCAGCGCTATTACTCACTGAGTCCCTACCACCAGCGCTTTTACTCGTTGAATCCCTATCACCAGCACTTTTACTCGCCGAGTTCCTACGACATGGCTATTACTGAGTCCCTAACACCAGCGCTAATACTATTAGCCACCAAATCCCTACCACCAGGGGGGACAATATAAGCTCAGATTAGACCCCAAAAATTCTTACAGTGATGCAGAAAAAAACAACGAACAGATCTCTTTCAAATTTACACAAAATGTTTCTTACAACAAGATGGATAGTTGAAAATAAATTTTTCAGAATTTTTTTTAGATTTCTTAGTGAAAATTTGGTGTGACATGACAGGAAAAAAAATTGATTTAAAAATTCATAAAACTGCTAAATTTTTGTTTAGCCCAAAACCCAACCATCATGATGCAAAACACATCATAAGAAAAATTCTGACCAAATTTGAAGACAATCTGATGGGAAACAATCCAGATGTGAATGTTAGAAAATCAGAGAATGACGCACAATGAAATTTTGAGAAAATGAAAAATTTGTCTTTAATTTGATAATAAAGCTAATTATGCAGACAAAGGCCAACATTCATCAAGTATAACCAATATGGAACAAGAAAACAGTAATATTTTATAAATTGATCAAATTCTGAAAAAAATTATAAACGATTCGCTAACCCATACCTCTAAGAAAAAAAATTGCGAAATAATTTAATATCTGCTGTTATTCACCAAAAAATTACTTTAGTGGTCAAATATGCTTTATAGTTCTAAAATTCTTTAATTATATCTCATGAACTAATAATGTAATGTATAATTTGATGCTAAACACCAAAAATAACAATTAAAAAAAAAACTTTTTTAAGGGGCAACATAAGCTAAAATTAGACGTAAAACCCTAAAATTTCTAACATAGATGCACCAAAAACTAGCATAAAAATTTCTTTCAAATTTAAACACAATGTTTCTTTCATAAATAGCTATATCATGAAAACTCTTGGAATAATTTTTTTAGAATTTTTATTTGATTTCAACTGAAAATTTAGCGCGGATCGACAGGAACAAATGAATTTTAAAATTTATAAAATTGCTAAATTTTAATTTACCCCCAAACACTTACATCATGATGTTTTTTTTTTTGTTTGTTTGTTGCTTTAGGTCTCTTCCAACACAATTGAGGTTATATGAGAGACCGCTGAAACAAAAAAAACAAGCAATCTAACAAAAATAGTACAAATGTCAATCAAAATCATAACCTAAAGATATCATAAGCTAAATTATAAATAACCAAGAACAAACAGGCAGAGGATTTACAGGAAAAAAATATCCCTGTCAAAAATACAATCACAAACCAAAGAAGCAGGATAGGCTAGTAAAGAGAAGAAGAAACGACATCACTATCGGATCGTACACCCATGCGAACATCATAGGTATATGATTCAAGGGTGATGCTCCCATCCAACCACCCGCACATCATGATGTAAAACACATCATAGAAAAGATTCTGAATAAATTTGAAGATAATTTAAAGGAAAATGATTGAGGTAGGATTGCTAGAAAATCAGACAAATGACATAAAACAGACATTTGAGAAAGCGCAAGCTTTTTCTATAATTTGACATCAAAGGCTGATTTTGCAGACAACTAAAAGAAATGATCCATCAAACTTTCAAAATATGACCGTAATAGGACAAGAAAACGAAAATTTTGTAGATTGATCTAAGTCTAAAAAAAATTATAATCAGTTCACTAACCCATACCCCTTAGATAAAAAAAAATGCTGTAAAATTGATTTTTTTTTACGCCCAGAGATAAAATAATTTTGTGGTCAAATATGATGTCATACCTTATGAATTCATCATTATAATCACAAAACCTAATTATTTACTGTATACAATAGGTTATACAGATGATTTCTAGATATATTAAATGATTTTTCAAAATATGATATGGCACGCTATCCTCATTTTTCATTTTTTTATTCTACTTGAGAGACAAGTCGTATAAAATTAGATATCTAGTCAAGTTGAACTGCAAAATCAATTCTATTTTAGACAATAAAACAGTTAAATAGTGCACTAGCTCTGAATAAAAAGCAATTTGCTTTCCCAAACCCTTGAAAATCTTACAGAAAAAGTCAACACTACTTGTTTGCCACCACTTTTTTTGTAGTTCCACAAAGAGGGTTGATCCTGCTCTGGATGGAAAAATTGAAATAAAAAAGAGACACTTTTCATTAGCAATTTTTGGAAATGGCATTATTGTCATAAAATGCATTTGTCAAAGACATAGCAATTTTTAAAAAATGATCATTATTCACACCAACACACTTGAAATTTCATTGGTTTTACATCCATAGAACAAAACTCTTGGCAACAAACGATAGTCTGTCGTTAAGTTAATACATTCAGTAGTAATTCAATTCAAATGATGCTTTGCCATTTTCATTTAGAAAATGAGCATTTATTTTATTGATCACCAATAAAAAATGTAAAGGCGCAATGGAGATTTGAAAACATTACTAACCATTGTCAAAAAGTGCATGCAGACACTCTGGTCTGCTGGCCCAGATGATGGTTTGCTGATTGATGAGTTTTGCCACAGGCAAAGGTTTGCCTCAACACACCTTGCCAGAATAGCCCTTGAGCCAGCATCTTTATGGATTGTCAGGACACCAGTAACGTCAACAGTGTTCTTTCATGTTAGCTGTCGATGAAAACAAAAAATTAAATTAAATTCACTACAGCAAAATAGGCACATACATGCCAATGCTAAAGTTTATAACAGCAACACTTCGCATGTTGAACGGGACATAACGTCTGTTAGGCGATATTACAATTACTTCGGACAGAGACAACGCAGTTAACGGCCAAGTACACATTTTACAACTGAGTCCGGTGAGAGAAAGTGAGCAAAGTGCCTTTTCCAAGAGTTCAACTATGCGCCAAGCGAGGCTCGAGCCCAGGACCTTCCGGTCCAAAAGCGAGTGTCATACCACTACGACATAGCCGTACGTAATTTTTAAAAATATAATAAAAATAATCACACTAATATAATTATCTCACATTGTCATCATCATAGGCATTTCAAAACTACTAATAATACTACCACTACAGTTATCTTATCATTATAAAATATTACTTTCTCTCTCTCTCTCTCTCTCTCTCTCTCTCTCTCTCTCTCTCTCTCTCTCTCTCTCTCTCTCTCTCTCTCTCTCCATGAACATAACATACAAAACCCAATTTTCCGATATAAAAAAAAACAGCTCCCCCCGCCCCCCACCCCCCCCCCCAAAAAAAAAAAAAAGTTTTGAAAAAGTATGGACGATGTGTCGGCCATAATAAAGATAATAACAATAACTGAATGAAAAGTATTTTTTTAAAGGACCCTGAGCCTGGAATGTCGTGAGTACTCGAAACCTCTTGATCGTGATAAAATTAGCAACCTTTTGACTGGGGATCAGGGCCTTCTAAAAATAGTATCTCTTTTGGTCGCCTCGCTGGGGATCGAACATTGAAACACCTGGTTTTAATCGCCTGACATGGAAGGATGATTAAAATTATTTGGGGGGGGGGGGGGGGGGGAATTAGTATTTTAATTTTTTTAAAGCCCTGTTATTGTTATTTTTCACAAAATAAAGTAATAAAGTTAAGTAATTCGCGGTAGCGACAAATGTGTCGTCAGCTGATGCACAATCAACAAACACACAACCCCAAAGCATGTTTAGTTATAAAAATAAGAAATGAATTAAAATGTGCATTTCGTATGCTTACCTTGTAAACTGAGTATTCTGTGACTTGAAAAGAGTGAAGAATTACCAAAGTCCGTCAAAATCAACTTGTAATAATAGTTATAATGTGATTGTGATGAGATGAAGTGGTCACTTTTTGACTTCCATTCCAGATAATTCATTGTATATTGCAGTTCTATCCGTATAAAATGTTATATTTTTAGTAATTACGCAAATTCTATTTTTAGTAAGAGTACAAATAAGCTCTGGCGTTATTTGCAGTGGTAGTACAAATAAGCGTAGCCTTGTTTTATTCATGTTTTCTGTTAGGTTGTTGCAAGTTGTTATTCGTTGTCTTTCACAAAAGCGCCCCTTTTTGGAGCCATGTTATATATATAAAACATTCAAGTATAGAACAGAGCAAAGAGAGAGAGAGAGAGAGAGAGGGGAGAGAGAGAGAGAGAGAGAGAGAGAGAGAGAGAGAGAGAGAGAGGGAGGGAGGGAGGGAGAAAAGAGAGAGAGAGAGAGAGAGAGGAGAGGGAGAGAGAGAGGGAGGGAGAGAAAGAGAGAGAGCGAGAGAGAAGAGAGAGAGGAGGAAGAAGAGAGAGGAGAGAGAAGAGAGAGAGAGAGAGAGAGAGAGAGAGAGAGAGAGGAGAGAGGGAGGGGGGGGGGGGGGGTCCATAAATTGCCAGAATTAATCAAGATGTATAGCAAAGAATGCTGTGAATGAGGTTGCACCCAGTCGTATGTTCAACCAATCAGGTTCAGAGACAGATTCCAGCCGGCCCTACCCGGCTAACCTCAGGAAAGGAAACATTTTTAGCCTTCAATAAGACAACATAATATGTTTTCTTGAACACACTGCCATGGAAAAAGCTGACAACGAGGTATTGGCTTATTTTGCGCCGTTAAAATAATTCAAAGAGATCAGGATAAACTAGAAAAGGCTGCTGTTGAATTCTCTCAAGCCTACCAAGAAAAATGTGTTCCACAGACATTTGTCTAATAAATATGATTTTTGTTGGATCCTAATCATCTAAAAATGTTAATATACATCACCAAGAAAGTCTTCCATTTTCGAATTTAATAGTTACCAACATCACCATAATCACTACCACTATCACCACCACCACCTCATCATCACCATACTCATCATCATCATCATCATCATCATCATCATCATCATCATCATCATCATCATCATCATCATCATTATCATCGTCGTCATCATCATCATCATCATCATCATCATCATCATCATCAACATCATCGTCATCATCACCGCTACGGCGATCACCACCACCTCATCATCATCCCCACCACCATTATCAATACTACTTTCTCCATAATCACCTCATCATCATCATCATCATCATCATCATCATCATCATCATCATCATCATCATCATCATCATCATCACTACCACTACCACTACCATCACCACCACCACAACATCATCATCAACATCATCATCATCACTACCAAGATCACCACCACCACCACCTCATCAACATCATCACACCATCACTACTATTATCACCACAATCACCTCATCATCATCATCATCACCAACATCACTGCCACCATCATCTTCATCACGTTGACGACTAACACACCACAAGTAAAACTAATACCAGCACCATCTCCTCCTCGCCCACCACCCCCCTTCCAATCCTCATAATAAAGCTATACTACCGGCCCATACGGTCCTATATCACACAAAATCACATTTTTAACAATTATAATTATTTAAGCCAAAATAATCAACCGCTTACACGGGCTAATAATAATATATTTTTAAAGCGCCGAATTGTCAACAAATATTTCATGAATTACGTCCCTTGGTTTTAATATAGCTCATATAAGCGGATTTTCATCTCCCTATTTTACACTGTTAGAGGAATTTCTCAATGTGGTTCTATATCAACATCGAGTAATAGTGGTCTCAAGTTACTTTGTACCAAATTTGGTGCTTTCATCACTAATTTGCACAATTTTACCCTAATTCCCCTAGCTCAAGGTAAGTCTATCGAATATGTAGTTTCAACTTGATTTAACTGATTGATTTTGGAAAAAAAAATTATTTTGGCTTTGAACTGTTCTGCGGATACATATTATAGGGTAGATCATATAGAGGTAGAGAGGTTTGACTAAGTAAATGTGTCGGCCTCACTCGATCTCTCTAGATCTAACTTAGTAACTTAGCTCTAATTCTAGTAAGCTTGTGGTGTTGTGTGTATCGAATATTTGTTTCCTGTGCCCCACATTCTAGATTTGAAACGTTAAAAAAAGAAAGATTGTTAATGAATTCATAAATATCTTGCATAGATCGGTCTTGATAGAATTTATGAAGTCCGCCTTAGTCTTAGTCTTACTCTTAGGTCAAAGGTCAAGGCCAGCATTTGTTGATAACTTAATATAGGTATGATTGCTTTCTGTCACTAAATATGATGGCGGCCATCTTTGTGGCTTTTGCTGATTTTACGGTAGAAGCGAGTTGCCAGCAAGGGTTGCGGTCAAGAGATATCGTGACTGCCACTGGCATCGCTGTAGTTGTATATGAAGTTGCCACCTTGGTGTCTTAACTTTGGCTGCTTGAATCTGATTATTTTGGCAGTTTTTTTTCTTCCAATCAACGTTATTTTTGGTTTTAGTTTTGGTTTATTTTCCCTCATCATGGACATTTTTGATTTGTATTTGACAAGTGTCAATATATTATGGGATAAGTCTAATTCTAAGTAACTTGAGCAAATCATTCTCTTCGTCACTAAAATTTGGCTCAATACCGCTCATACTTATTTGCGTAATGGAAAGGACATGAGATGAATTCTCAATTCAACTTCTATATATAATTATAGTTAAATTAGAATGTATAATTTTTGTTTGTATTTCTATGGCTCTAAACCTGTTGTTCTATACCTTAAGAGACATGATGTTCTGTTGTGTTTATTATTTACGTGTTATTGTGACATTTGTTAAAATTGGTAGAGTTAGGGTAGAAAAGACATTCCAGTGTCCATGTCACAAGTCACTTAGGATTTGTTTTAAAAAGTAACCCATTAAAAAATTATAATAAATTACTATTTACAAAAATGTGACTGTGCAGCAAATCGCTAAGGTGGCAGCTTGTTTCTATTGTAAAATCAGCATAAACAACCATCATGGCTGTCATCATTTTAGGGACTGCAACCCTTGTCCAGTGCCGAATTGATTTTAAAAATTGTTTTGTCACCAGAATCTTCTGACGAAAAAATCCAGCATTTGCTTAAACTCAATCATCATCGTAAAACAAGCCCAAGTCTTGAAAACGAATATCATATTATATATATCCAAATTCCACAAGCGCTTCTATCGGTCTATCGTATAATGCTTTTGTGGTATGTGAAATATGCTTATTTTTGTAAATGATCTTTCTATTGCTTTTTTTAGGAAGGGGGTGGGGGTGGGAATGAAATAGTTTGAGGAGGCAATTACATTTTGTTATCATTAACACGGGATTGTTTGTTTAAAGGAGTCAATCCCCTATTCCGATGAGGACTGTGATGACAAAGATTCTGACTACTTACCAGATAGTAACAGTAGTGACATTGAAACAAGTTCTAACGCAGACTTACTACTTTTCCAAGATTATCTTGATATTTGTCATCTAAATTTTGTGATAAAGAGTTGTGTGTTGAATTTAAATGTAAAAAATTATTTCATTTAACTCATTTTTACGAATGCCCACATTCTACTCTAACACTTTCTGAGAAGACCCACATGTGAGAGAGTTATCTACATTACATTGTGCAATTTGTTTCATTCCTAATTAAGCTTTTCTTTTATTTACTTAGGAATGGAATTGGATCCAGACCACTCTGTAACTCTGTACACAAGGATAATATAAACGAAGAATACTCAGTACCAGACGCACACCGTGACAGTGATAGTAAATGTTCTAAGATATGCTTGCTGGCTCTCCATGATGGTAGGTGGTCATTGTATACAATAAAATGTTCGTGTTTATCAGACCCCCTTTATGTACCATCAGTAACAACATTTTGGCCAACATTACATTGGTCAACCAGGCTGTTCGAAAGTCATCAGCACCAAGGTCACATAAGGTCGGGATAAATGAGTCATGGAATTTAGACAAGAGGGTGACTGGTTCACTGTTTACAGAAAATAGGGTTGGGTATAATTCATACAAGGATTCATCAAAGAATATTCCTGTTAAACTGTTTCCATTAATTGGTTTTTAAGTCTTCTATCTACCCACTTTCATCAATGATTGTTAGAGGTTTAAAATATGCAGTCGAGGGGTGGTTGGCATGCGCTGCTGGTAGGGTGTCATTTTCTTTTCTTCCCTCCCCCTTCTTTTCCCACCTTCTATGTTCGTTATCTTGTATGGCAGATGATATTGTTTTCATTATAAATCATCTTTACGTTTGTTTTTAGTCTTACTATAATTATATTTAGGATAATTTAGGTTATGAGCTTATTTTTATTATATATTATCGTTTATTGTTTTTTTTAATTGTATGTTTTTGTTTCAGCAGTCTCTGATGTAACCTACATTGTGTTGCTAGAGACCTAAAGCAATAATAAACAAGCAATCACTACACTCGAACACAGTTTTCTCGACCTCATTCAAATGTCCCGAATTTTATTTTTCTTTGTCTTCTGTCCAGTTTCTTCCCCAAACTAATGTTGCCCTGAAAACTTTTTTTAAAGGAATAAATAAAATTGCTTTTTAATGCAGTCCGTGACCGCACATTTACTGAGACAACCCTGTGCGAGTTATCCCTCAACTGAACATTGCATGTGTGTTAAGGCATTTTGATACATACAAACTCAGACCCCACCTCCCATCACTGACACCCCCTTCTACCCCTTTCCTTGCTCATTGAATTCTTTTTTTAAGTTGTAATGATAGAGCACTGTTTCGCCGAACTTTTTTTTGCGTCCTGAGGAGTTCGAGGACACATGTTCAAGTGTAGTCATACAATAAGCTTTAAACATTTTTTTCTCAAATAGTATTTTGTCATTTGGGTTGATCATTGTTCTTACTTTACTTGTCATCATTATATTTCAAGGTAAAGAATTTGACATCTCTAGACACAACAACGATACCTTTGGGCAAGACCAAAGCACCTGTTTGAAAAGTTTCTTTTCTAGCACTAACAGTAAGTTTTTTCTCACAATGATAATTTATATTGTTTAACTTGCAGCTCTTGGTTTGAGGACTATTGACTGACAAGGTGCTAGAACGTTCAACTTTCATCTGGTTACTGAATTTTTTTGAGTTTGATTCATTCATAAACATGTTTGCAAAATAGATGATTCCTCGACAAATATGACAATTATTTTTTGCTGCCTATTAACTGTCATTCATTGTCTTCTATTTATGACATTTACATCGTTAGGCATGAAATAAAATTCAAAGCAGGCTGAGGCAGCCCGTGTCTTTATACAGATTGTATGTAAATCATTTGAAAACAAAACATATACAGTCGACTCCGGGATAATCGCAACTCCTCTGGAGAGGGAAACAGTTGCGATTTAGTGAAGTTCAGTTTCTGCTCTCTTTATATATTGCTACACTTGCTATTTGAGTTTACACAGGCTTGGGACCACCAATGGCTGATCTGGATAATATGGTGAGGTGAGATGACTACCCCAGACTCCCCCCTCTCACTGCATTGCAAAATTTAACTCAAGATCGCATGTCATACTTGACAAAATTGAAATTTCTGTTGACTTGATTTTCATGATTGTCATAGCCTTGCTTCAACAATTTGTTGCGATTAACCGAAGTGGAGTTACAATTAACCAGTGACTTTTATATAGATAGAATTAATTATGTGTTCTGGGAAATGTTGCGATTAACCAAGTTGTGCTTATCGGGAGTCGACTGTAATACAGTGGGCGC
>NC_088365.1:2460819-2483319 GCF_034508935.2 Berghia stephanieae
CTACTAACACAAAACATTTCAACAGTCGTAACGTCACTTTCCTTGTTATGACGCATGGTAACTTAGTAACTGGCTCTAAACAATCGGCACAATGGAGGGCGCCTTTATGAAATATTTCTCCGACGAGCATAAAAGCGTATGCAAAGGGGAACAATCATTTTAAATCTGATCATGTTTTGACTTTGATACATTCTGATCACAAGACATATGAAAAGTTTTAGCCAGCATGAAGAATAAAAAGTACAGATTTTCTTTGTTTCGAAACACGATGACTGCCGTTGGTGGGCGACGTGACGTCAGACTATTGAATCCAATTCACAACACATACAATTTAGTGATAAAAGCTCATAAAAATGGCTGACTAAACACAATAACTTAGAGCTGATTGACGTCAATAGACACCTAGATAACCACGAACTCTCAGACAGTCGTCATAATGTAAACAATTATAATGATTGGTAAACATAGAAAACTACACAGGTTTTATTAAAATAAACAATTATAAAAACCTAATGACGTCAATGTCGTTCTATATCAATGCCTGCATTTGGTTATATAAAACTATTGATGCCAACAGCATATATCGTGTAAATACACAAAAGTATGTGTTACGTTGATTGTTTATTGCCTTATTCATACAGTTTAGTGATAATTGCTCAAAAAATGGCTGATTCAAAATAATAACTAATATCCGAGTGACGTCAATACGAATCTAGGACAGTCGTCACAATGTACACACTTATTATAATGATTGGCAAACGAAGAAAACTACACAGGTTTTGCAATCGATGGCATGTGTTTTAGTAAATTACGCACTGTTCTACCGCTTGATTAATAGAAACAACACGGAAAACTACGTGAAAACTTAAACGTTGTTTATATAATATCTATTGATGCAATACGTTTAGTATTTTTAAAAAAATCATAATATCGGCCAGCCAATATAACGTGTCAAAACAGAAAAGTATGTGTAACGTTGATTGTTTATAGTATTATTCATACTGTTAACAAAGTTCAATCAACTCCAAATGAAAATCAGAAACTTGAAACTTGAAAACAAAAACAACTGTGTCTACTCAGGCCTAATTTTGCCTACACAGGCTGCCATTCTCTTTTCTCTCTCTCTCTCTCTCTCTCTCTCTCTCTCTCTCTCTCACACACACACACACACACACAAACACACACACACACACACACACACACACACACACACACACACACACACACACACACACTGTCGCTGCCATAAAAGGTAATAGGGGTCAAAAGAAATGTGGGTTTTGTTAGGAATAATCAAATCTCACTGACTAACACTATTTACAACACATATAATTTAGTGATGAATGCTCATAAAAATGGCTGATGAAAAACAATAACTAAGATCTGAGTGACGTCAATGAAGACCTTGATAAACACGAATCTCGGACAATCGTCATAATTTAAACATTTATAATGATTGGCAAACATAAAAAACTACACAGCTTTTGCTAAGGATGGCATGTGTTTAAGTAAATTACGCACTGTTCCATGGCTTGATCAATAGAACCAACACTGAAAACTATGTGTACACTTAAACGTTTATAATCTGATCAAGAAAATCGTGTGATAACTAGTCACCTATCTGGCGATATAAATACAATACCAATGACCAGCGAGAGGTCGATATCATTCACGTTATTGTTTATAAACAACCAACTATGTTTGTCCGAGCATTTACTTGTGAAGCTGTGTGACAAATTCCATGATTTGATTAGTCAAAAATCAACAGGCTTTAACAGTCATGACGTAACTTCCCTCGTAATGACGCGTGGTAACTTAGTAACTGGCTGTAAACTATCGGAACAATTGCAGACGCCTTTATGAAATATTTCTCCGACGAGCATAAAAGCGTATCCAGATGAGAAAATTCATTATAAATATGATCATGTATTGACTTTTATACATTCTGATCACGTTCTAGTCATCATGAAGAATAAAAAGTACCCATTTTCTTTGTTTATAACCACGCTGCTAGACGTTGCTGGGCAATGTGACATCAGACTAGTGAATCCAATTTCATTATATCTATACCACAAAAGGGCAGTCAGTGTTCATTTGGCGTTCTCTGGTGGCGTACCAAGAAGTGATCATCGCCAACGTGTACATGGGTCTGGAGAGAGCTCTTGGGACCATCTTCTACACGGAGGGCCGGTTTCCTAGTCAGGATATTTATCTCTGATTCTCCGAGAGTCAGAACGTTGCGAACGAGACGTTTCTGTCCGCTCGTCGGTATTTGGATCTTGTGGCAGCCCTGTATAACAAGAATATTGAAGTAAATATGACAATGATGATGATGATGATGATGATGATGATGATTGCGATGATAATATGAGAAATAATAAAAGTGATGACGATGATAATGATGAGGATAATAATAATATCCAAAAAATAAATAGATAAATAAATTTTTAAAAAAACTAATAATGAGTGCTCGTCACCGAATGGATCATTGCTGTGGGTGTCCAGGATGTGAGTTTCAATGTTCTCCCAGTTATAGAGAATGAAAGCTGAAAATAATTGTTGAATTATTTCTATGTATTATTACTATTAGTATATGATCTTATGATTTCTAATGGTCTAAGAGAAACAATTGTGTCATAATGTCTCTCTACAATACTTTGTTGGTTATTTCCCTTGAACCAAGGGCGTTCACTCTATTGATAAATAACGAGGTGTTTACTTTTCACTTTGACTGTTGATTCCTTCCTACTGAAATTCACTCACAATGTCTCCACATTAATATGTCGTTCTTTGGGTTTGAATAAAAACCATAGTTACAAAAGTATCCTGTGTCATCCTAAATTATGTCAAACTTAACAGGTTATGGGCCCAGTGCCAACAACAGCAGGTACGCAAGATTAGTTTTCGATGGGGATGATCAGAAGTATGAACAATGGGAGATGAAGTTTCTGAGCTACCTCAGGCTACAGAAACTGAAAGATGTGATCCTTGCGGGTGAAGGGGAAGATGTAGACTTTGAAAAGAATGCAGATGCTTATGCTGAGTTGATTCAATTCCTGGACGACAAAAGCTTATCTTTAGTCATGAGAGATGCACCTGATGACGGCCGAAAAGCCCTCAGGATTTTGCGGGGTACTATGCCAGCTCAAGCACTCCAAGAGTGATTTCTTTGTACACTGAATTGACATCATTAGCCAAGAGTCCTACTGAAAGTGTAACAGAGTACTTAATTAGGGCAGAGACAGCAGCATCAGCTTTACGAAATGCAGATGAACAGGTTTCTGATAGTTTACTAGTCGCAATGGTATTGAAAGGGCTACCTAACTCATACCAAGCTTTTGTAGCTGTTGTCACCCAATCAGAGAAGAAACCGACGTTCAGTGATTTCAAAGTAGCTCTGCGAAGCTTTGAGGAAACAGAAAAATCAAGAGTAATCTCTACAACTTCAGAAGATTCAGTTTTAAAGTACAAGGCGACTGCTAGGCCCAACTATGCGTCTAAAATGAAACAACAAAATCCTTCGAAAGAAATACTTTGTTTCAACTGTGGTCAGCATGGACATTTTAAAAGAGACTGTCCAGTCAATAAAACTAAAGCAAATAGACTGTGGTGCAGTTTTTGTTGCAGAGATAACCACACTGACAAAACGTGTCGATCGTGAAAGAAAACCTCAACGACCAATAACACGCAGGCACATGCAGCCTTCCAACCTGATGGAAATGAACATAATTTTGCATTTAAGGTGAATGAACATTTCGATATATTAAATGTGAATAAGAAAGAGAAACTTCTTGTGGATTGTGGTGCAACGTCACATATTTTCAACGACTTAACAAAGTTTACCGAATTTGAACAAAACTTCAACCCGAGTGAACATTTTATCGAGCTCGCAAATGGCGACCGAGCAAATAACCTAGCTCTTAAAAGAGGACATGTGGAAGTAACAATGGTTGACGACGAAGGCAACAAGTGTAGTGGACAACTCCGCAATGTTCTTTATGTTCCTACATTCCCTCAGAACATTTTTTCAGTTCAAGCAGCTGCTGATAATGGTGCAAGTGTGCATTTCAGACAAAATTCTGCAGAATTAATGGACAAAAGTGGCAGAAAATTTGACATTCATAGGCATGGCAGACTGTATTATCTCCACATTTGTAACAATATAGTAGTTTCAGAAAGTGATACACAAACTGATGTTAATGTTAAACAAACTGTGCATGATGTGAATTACACTTTAGATTTACAAGACTGGCATAAAATTCTTGGCCACTGTAACTTTGAAGATGTTAAGAAACTTGAACAAGTGTTTGATGGTATGAATGTAAATAAAACAAATGGTGAGAATGAGAAAGCTGAATGTGAGATTTGTCTTGAGGGGAAAATGACTAACGTTAAAAATAAAACTCCACGCATTCGCATTCTCTTCTCTTCTTCTTCTTCTTCTTCTTCTTCTTCTTCTTCTTCTCTTCTTCTTCTTCTTCTTCTCTTCTTCTTCTCTTCTTCTTCTTCTTCTTCTTCTTCTTCTTCTTCTTCTTCTTCTTTTCCTTCTTCTTCTTCTTCTTCTTCTTCTTCTTCTTCTTCTTCTTCTTCTTTCTTCTTCTTCTTCTTCTTCTTTCTTCTTCTTCTTCTTCTTCTCTTCTTCTCTTCTTCTTCTTCTTCTTCTTCTTCTTCTTCTTCTTCTTCTTTTCTTCTTCTTCTCTTCTTCTTCTTCTTCTTCTTCTTCTTCTTCTTCTTCTTCTTCTTCTTCTTCTTCTTCTTCTTCCTTCTTCTTCTTCTTCTTCTTCTTCTTCTTCTTCTTCTTCTTTCTTCTTCTTCTTCTTCTTCTTCTTCTTCTTCTTCTTTCTTCTTCTTCTTCTTTTCTTCTTCTTCTTCTTCTTCTTCTTCTCTCTTCTCTCTTCTCTCTTCTTCTCTTCTTCTCTTCTTCTTCTTCTTCTTCTTCTCTTCTCTTCTTCTTTTTCTTCTCTTCTTCTCTTCTTCTTCTTTTCTTCTTCTTTTCTTCTCTTCTTTCTTCTCTTTCTTCTCTCTCTTCTTCTTTTCTTCTTCTTTTCTTCTTCTTCTTCTTCTTCTCTCTTCTTCTTCTTCTTCTTCTTCTTCTTCTTCTTTCTTTCTTCTTCTTCTTCTTCTTTTTTTCTTTCTTCTTCTTCTTCTTCTTCTTTTTTCTTCTCTTCTTCTTCTTCTTCTTCTTCTTCTTCTTCTTCTTCTTTCTTCTTCTTCTTCTTCTTCTTCTTCTTCTTCTTTTCTTCTTCTTCTTCTTCTTTCTTCTTCTTCTTCTTCTTCTTCTTCTTCTTCTTCTTTTCTTCTTCTTCTTCTTCTTCTTCTTCTTCTTCTTCTTTCTTCTCTTCTCTTCTTCTTCTTCTTCTTCTTCTTCTCTTCTTCTTCTTCTTCTTCTTCTTCTTCTTCTTCTTCTTCTTCTTCTTCTTCTTCTTCTTCTTCTTCTTCTTTCTTCTTCTCTTCTCTTCTTCTTCTTCTTCTTCTTCTTCTTCTTCTTCTTCTTCTTCTTCTTTCTTCTCTTCTTCTTTTCTTCTTTCTTTCTTTTCTTCTTCTTCTTCTTCTTCTTCTTCTTCTCTTCTTCTTCTTCTTCTTCTCTCTTTCTTCTTCTCTTCTTCTTCTTCTTCTTCTCTTCTTCTTCTATCTTCTTCTCTCTCTCTCTATCTCCTCCTACCCTCTCACTCCCATGAAAGGCAATTGGGGCCAAAAGGAATGTGGGACTCATACAAATTAGTGATGAATGCTCATAAAAATGGCTGACTACAAACAATAACTAAAATCTGATTGACGTCAATAGGCACCTAGATAACCATGAACTCTCAGTTTGACGTCACTGGTTTTATTATAATAAACAATTACAAAAACCTGATGACGTCAATTTCGTTCTAACTATATATGCCCGTATTTGGTTATATAAAACTATTGATGTCAACAGGATATAACGTGTCAATACACGAAAGTATGTGTTCCGCTGATTGTTTATAGTATCATTCATACTCCTAAGAAATTAATATCAACTCCAAATGAAAATCAGAAACTTTATTCTTGAAAACAAATTCAACTGCGTCTGCTCAGGCCTTAGTTATGCCTACACAGACCGCCATTCTCATCTCTCTCTCTCTCTCTCTCTCTCTCTCTCTCTCTCTCTCTCTCTCTATCTATCTATCTATCTATCTATCTATCTCTCTCTCTATCACACACACACAAACACACACACACACACACACACACACACACACACACACACACACTCCCATAAAACGGAATGTGGGACTCTGATTGGGATAATCTAATCTACTAACACAAAACATTTCAACAGTCGTAACATCACTTTCCTTGTTATGACGCATGGTAACTTAGTAACTGGCTCTAAACAATCGGCACAATGGAGGGCGCCTTTATGAAATATTTCTCCGACGAGCATAAAAGCGTATGCAAAGGGGAACAATCATTTTAAATCTGATCATGTTTTGACTTTGATACATTCTGATCACAAGACATATGAAAAGTTTTAGCCAGCATGAAGAATAAAAAGTACAGATTTTCTTTGTTTCGAAACACGATGACTGCCGTTGGTGGGCGACGTGACGTCAGACTATTGAATCCAATTCACAACACATACAATTTAGTGATAAAAGCTCATAAAAATGGCTGACTAAACACAATAACTTAGAGCTGATTGACGTCAATAGACACCTAGATAACCACGAACTCTCAGACAGTCGTCATAATGTAAACAATTATAATGATTGGTAAACATAGAAAACTACACAGGTTTTATTAAAATAAACAATTATAAAAACCTAATGACGTCAATGTCGTTCTATATCAATGCCTGCATTTGGTTATATAAAACTATTGATGCCAACAGCATATATCGTGTAAATACACAAAAGTATGTGTTACGTTGATTGTTTATTGCCTTATTCATACAGTTTAGTGATAATTGCTCAAAAAATGGCTGATTCAAAATAATAACTAATATCCGAGTGACGTCAATACGAATCTAGGACAGTCGTCACAATGTACACACTTATTATAATGATTGGCAAACGAAGAAAACTACACAGGTTTTGCAATCGATGGCATGTGTTTTAGTAAATTACGCACTGTTCTACCGCTTGATTAATAGAAACAACACGGAAAACTACGTGAAAACTTAAACGTTGTTTATATAATATCTATTGATGCAATACGTTTAGTATTTTTAAAAAAATCATAATATCGGCCAGCCAATATAACGTGTCAAAACAGAAAAGTATGTGTAACGTTGATTGTTTATAGTATTATTCATACTGTTAACAAAGTTCAATCAACTCCAAATGAAAATCAGAAACTTGAAACTTGAAAACAAAAACAACTGTGTCTACTCAGGCCTAATTTTGCCTACACAGGCTGCCATTCTCTTTTCTCTCTCTCTCTCTCTCTCTCTCTCTCCTCTACACACACACACACACACACAAACACACACACACACGCACACAACACACACACACACACACACACACACACACACACACACTGTCGCTGCCATAAAAGGTAATAGGGGTCAAAAGAAATGTGGGTTTTGTTAGGAATAATCAAATCTCACTGACTAACACTATTTACAACACATATAATTTAGTGATGAATGCTCATAAAAATGGCTGATGAAAAACAATAACTAAGATCTGAGTGACGTCAATGAAGACCTTGATAAACACGAATCTCGGACAATCGTCATAATTTAAACATTTATAATGATTGGCAAACATAAAAAACTACACAGCTTTTGCTAAGGATGGCATGTGTTTAAGTAAATTACGCACTGTTCCATGGCTTGATCAATAGAACCAACACTGAAAACTATGTGTACACTTAAACGTTTATAATCTGATCAAGAAAATCGTGTGATAACTAGTCACCTATCTGGCGATATAAATACAATACCAATGACCAGCGAGAGGTCGATATCATTCACGTTATTGTTTATAAACAACCAACTATGTTTGTCCGAGCATTTACTTGTGAAGCTGTGTGACAAATTCCATGATTTGATTAGTCAAAAATCAACAGGCTTTAACAGTCATGACGTAACTTCCCTCGTAATGACGCGTGGTAACTTAGTAACTGGCTGTAAACTATCGGAACAATTGCAGACGCCTTTATGAAATATTTCTCCGACGAGCATAAAAGCGTATCCAGATGAGAAAATTCATTATAAATATGATCATGTATTGACTTTTATACATTCTGATCACGTTCTAGTCATCATGAAGAATAAAAAGTACCCATTTTCTTTGTTTATAACCACGCTGCTAGACGTTGCTGGGCAATGTGACATCAGACTAGTGAATCCAATTTCATTATATCTATACCACAAAAGGGCAGTCAGTGTTCATTTGGCGTTCTCTGGTGGCGTACCAAGAAGTGATCATCGCCAACGTGTACATGGGTCTGGAGAGAGCTCTTGGGACCATCTTCTACACGGAGGGCCGGTTTCCTAGTCAGGATATTTATCTCTGATTCTCCGAGAGTCAGAACGTTGCGAACGAGACGTTTCTGTCCGCTCGTCGGTATTTGGATCTTGTGGCAGCCCTGTATAACAAGAATATTGAAGTAAATATGACAATGATGATGATGATGATGATGATGATGATGATTGCGATGATAATATGAGAAATAATAAAAGTGATGACGATGATAATGATGAGGATAATAATAATATCCAAAAAATAAATAGATAAATAAATTTTTAAAAAAACTAATAATGAGTGCTCGTCACCGAATGGATCATTGCTGTGGGTGTCCAGGATGTGAGTTTCAATGTTCTCCCCAGTTATAGAGAATGAAAGCTGAAAATAATTGTTGAATTATTTCTATGTATTATTACTATTAGTATATGATCTTATGATTTCTAATGGTCTAAGAGAAACAATTGTGTCATAATGTCTCTCTACAATACTTTGTTGGTTATTTCCCTTGAACCAAGGGCGTTCACTCTATTGATAAATAACGAGGTGTTTACTTTTCACTTTGACTGTTGATTCCTTCCTACTGAAATTCACTCACAATGTCTCCACATTAATATGTCGTTCTTTGGGTTTGAATAAAAACCATAGTTACAAAAGTATCCTGTGTCATCCTAAATTATGTCAAACTTAACAGGTTATGGGCCCAGTGCCAACAACAGCAGGTACGCAAGATTAGTTTTCGATGGGGATGATCAGAAGTATGAACAATGGGAGATGAAGTTTCTGAGCTACCTCAGGCTACAGAAACTGAAAGATGTGATCCTTGCGGGTGAAGGGGAAGATGTAGACTTTGAAAAGAATGCAGATGCTTATGCTGAGTTGATTCAATTCCTGGACGACAAAAGCTTATCTTTAGTCATGAGAGATGCACCTGATGACGGCCGAAAAGCCCTCAGGATTTTGCGGGGGTACTATGCCAGCTCAAGCACTCCAAGAGTGATTTCTTTGTACACTGAATTGACATCATTAGCCAAGAGTCCTACTGAAAGTGTAACAGAGTACTTAATTAGGGCAGAGACAGCAGCATCAGCTTTACGAAATGCAGATGAACAGGTTTCTGATAGTTTACTAGTCGCAATGGTATTGAAAGGGCTACCTAACTCATACCAAGCTTTTGTAGCTGTTGTCACCCAATCAGAGAAGAAACCGACGTTCAGTGATTTCAAAGTAGCTCTGCGAAGCTTTGAGGAAACAGAAAAATCAAGAGTAATCTCTACAACTTCAGAAGATTCAGTTTTAAAGTACAAGGCGACTGCTAGGCCCAACTATGCGTCTAAAATGAAACAACAAAATCCTTCGAAAGAAATACTTTGTTTCAACTGTGGTCAGCATGGACATTTTAAAAGAGACTGTCCAGTCAATAAAACTAAAGCAAATAGACTGTGGTGCAGTTTTTGTTGCAGAGATAACCACACTGACAAAACGTGTCGATCGTGAAAGAAAACCTCAACGACCAATAACACGCAGGCACATGCAGCCTTCCAACCTGATGGAAATGAACATAATTTTGCATTTAAGGTGAATGAACATTTCGATATATTAAATGTGAATAAGAAAGAGAAACTTCTTGTGGATTGTGGTGCAACGTCACATATTTTCAACGACTTAACAAAGTTTACCGAATTTGAACAAAACTTCAACCCGAGTGAACATTTTATCGAGCTCGCAAATGGCGACCGAGCAAATAACCTAGCTCTTAAAAGAGGACATGTGGAAGTAACAATGGTTGACGACGAAGGCAACAAGTGTAGTGGACAACTCCGCAATGTTCTTTATGTTCCTACATTCCCTCAGAACATTTTTTCAGTTCAAGCAGCTGCTGATAATGGTGCAAGTGTGCATTTCAGACAAAATTCTGCAGAATTAATGGACAAAAGTGGCAGAAAATTTGACATTCATAGGCATGGCAGACTGTATTATCTCCACATTTGTAACAATATAGTAGTTTCAGAAAGTGATACACAAACTGATGTTAATGTTAAACAAACTGTGCATGATGTGAATTACACTTTAGATTTACAAGACTGGCATAAAATTCTTGGCCACTGTAACTTTGAAGATGTTAAGAAACTTGAACAAGTGTTTGATGGTATGAATGTAAATAAAACAAATGGTGAGAATGAGAAAGCTGAATGTGAGATTTGTCTTGAGGGGAAAATGACTAACGTTAAAAATAAAACTCCACGCATTCGCATTCTTCTTCTTCTTCTTCTTCTTCTTCTTCTTCTTCTTCTTCTTCTTCTTTTCTTCTTTCTTCTTCTCTTCTTCTTCTTCTTCTTCTTCTTCTTCTTCTTCTTCTTCTTCTTCTTTTCTTTCTTTCTTCTTCTTCTTCTTCTTCTTTCTTCTTCTTCTTCTTCTTCTTTCTTCTTCTTCTTCTTCTTCTTCTTTTCTTCTTCTTCTTTCTTCTTCTTCTTTCTTCTTCTTCTTCTTCTTTTCTTCTTCTTCTTCTTCTTCTTCTTCTTCTTCTTCTTCTTCTTCTTCTTCTTCTTCTTCTTCTTCTTCTTCTTCTTCTTCTTCTTTCTTCTTCTTCTTCTTCTTTTCTTCTTCTTTCTTCTTCTTCTTCTTCTTCTTCTTCTTCTTCTTCTTCTTCTTCTTCTCTTCTTCTTTTCTTCTTCTTCTCTTCTTCTTCTTCTTCTTCTTCTTCTTCTTCTTCTTCTTCTTCTTCTTCTTCTTCTTCTTCTTCTTCTTCTTCTTCTTCTTCTTCTTCTTCTTCTTCTTCTTCTTCTTCTTCTTCTTCTTTCTTCTTCTTCTTCTTCTTCTTCTTCTTTCTTCTTCTTCTTCTTCTTCTTCTTCTTCTTCTTCTTCTTCTTCTTCTTCTTCTTCTTCTTCTTCTTCTTCTTCTTCTTCTTCTTCTTCTTCTTCTTCTTCTTCTTCTTTCTTCTTCTTCTTCTTCTTCTTCTTCTTCTTCTTCTTCTTCTTCTTCTTCTTCTTCTTCTTCTTCTTCTTCTTCTTCTTCTTCTTCTTCTTCTTCTTCTCTTCTTCTTCTTCTTCTTCTTCTTCTTCTTCTTCTTCTTCTTCTTCTTCTTCTTCTTCTTCTTCTTTTTCTTCTTCTTCTTCTTTTCTTCTTCTTCTTCTTCTTCTTCTTCTTTCTTCTTCTTCTTCTTCTTCTTCTTTTCTTCTTCTTTTCTTCTTCTTCTCTTCTCTCTTCTTCTTCTTCTTCTTCTTCTTCTTCTTCTTCTTCTTCTTCTTCTTCTTCTTCTTCTTCTTCTTCTTCTTCTTCTTCTTCTTCTTCTTCTCTTCTTCTTCTTCTTCTTCTTCTTCTTCTTCTTCTCTCTTCTTCTTCTTCTTCTTCTTCTTTCTTCTTCTTCTTCTTCTTCTTCTCTTCTTCTTCTTCTTCTTCTTCTTCTTCTTCTTCTTCTTCTTCTTCTTCTTCTTCTTCTTCTTCTTCTTCTTCTTCTTCTTCTTCTTCTTCTTCTTCTCTTCTTCTTCTTCTTCTTCTTCTTCTTCTCTTCTTCTTCTTCTTCTTCTTCTTCTTCTTCTTCTTCTTCTTCTTCTTCTCTTCTTCTTCTCTTCTTCTTCTTTCTTCTTCTCTTCTTCTTCTTCTTCTTTTTCTTCTTCTCTCCTCTCTATCTCTCTCTCTATCTCCCTCTCTCACTCCATGAAAGGCAATTGGGGCCAAAAGGAATGTGGGACTCATACAAATTAGTGATGAATGCTCATAAAAATGGCTGACTACAAACAATAACTAAAATCTGATTGACGTCAATAGGCACCTAGATAACCATGAACTCTCAGTTTGACGTCACTGGTTTTATTATAATAAACAATTACAAAAACCTGATGACGTCAATTTCGTTCTAACTATATATGCCCGTATTTGGTTATATAAAACTATTGATGTCAACAGGATATAACGTGTCAATACACGAAGTATGTGTTCCGCTGATTGTTTATAGTATCATTCATACTCCTAAGAAATTAATATCAACTCCAAATGAAAATCAGAAACTTTATTCTTGAAAACAAATTCAACTGCGTCTGCTCAGGCCTTAGTTATGCCTACACAGACCGCCATTCTCATCTCTCTCTCTCTCTCTCTCTCTCTCTCTCTCTCTCTCTCTCTCTCTCTATCTATCTATCTATCTATCTATCTATCTCTCTCTCTATCACACACACACAAACACACACACACACACACACACACACACACACACACACACTCCCATAAAACGGAATGTGGGACTCTGATTGGGATAATCTAATCTACTAACACAAAACATTTCAACAGTCGTAACATCACTTTCCTTGTTATGACGCATGGTAACTTAGTAACTGGCTCTAAACAATCGGCACAATGGAGGGCGCCTTTATGAAATATTTCTCCGACGAGCATAAAAGCGTATGCAAAGGGGAACAATCATTTTAAATCTGATCATGTTTTGACTTTGATACATTCTGATCACAAGACATATGAAAAGTTTTAGCCAGCATGAAGAATAAAAAGTACAGATTTTCTTTGTTTCGAAACACGATGACTGCCGTTGGTGGGCGACGTGACGTCAGACTATTGAATCCAATTCACAACACATACAATTTAGTGATAAAAGCTCATAAAAATGGCTGACTAAACACAATAACTTAGAGCTGATTGACGTCAATAGACACCTAGATAACCACGAACTCTCAGACAGTCGTCATAATGTAAACAATTATAATGATTGGTAAACATAGAAAACTACACAGGTTTTATTAAAATAAACAATTATAAAAACCTAATGACGTCAATGTCGTTCTATATCAATGCCTGCATTTGGTTATATAAAACTATTGATGCCAACAGCATATATCGTGTAAATACACAAAAGTATGTGTTACGTTGATTGTTTATTGCCTTATTCATACAGTTTAGTGATAATTGCTCAAAAAATGGCTGATTCAAAATAATAACTAATATCCGAGTGACGTCAATACGAATCTAGGACAGTCGTCACAATGTACACACTTATTATAATGATTGGCAAACGAAGAAAACTACACAGGTTTTGCAATCGATGGCATGTGTTTTAGTAAATTACGCACTGTTCTACCGCTTGATTAATAGAAACAACACGGAAAACTACGTGAAAACTTAAACGTTGTTTATATAATATCTATTGATGCAATACGTTTAGTATTTTTAAAAAAATCATAATATCGGCCAGCCAATATAACGTGTCAAAACAGAAAAGTATGTGTAACGTTGATTGTTTATAGTATTATTCATACTGTTAACAAAGTTCAATCAACTCCAAATGAAAATCAGAAACTTGAAACTTGAAAACAAAAACAACTGTGTCTACTCAGGCCTAATTTTGCCTACACAGGCTGCCATTCTCTTTTTCTCTCTCTCTCTCTCTCTCTCTCTCTCACACACACACACACACACACAAACACACACACACACGCACACACACACACACACACACACACACACACCCCACACACACTGTCGCTGCCATAAAAGGTAATAGGGGTCAAAAGAAATGTGGGTTTTGTTAGGAATAATCAAATCTCACTGACTAACACTATTTACAACACATATAATTTAGTGATGAATGCTCATAAAAATGGCTGATGAAAAACAATAACTAAGATCTGAGTGACGTCAATGAAGACCTTGATAAACACGAATCTCGGACAATCGTCATAATTTAAACATTTATAATGATTGGCAAACATAAAAAACTACACAGCTTTTGCTAAGGATGGCATGTGTTTAAGTAAATTACGCACTGTTCCATGGCTTGATCAATAGAACCAACACTGAAAACTATGTGTACACTTAAACGTTTATAATCTGATCAAGAAAATCGTGTGATAACTAGTCACCTATCTGGCGATATAAATACAATACCAATGACCAGCGAGAGGTCGATATCATTCACGTTATTGTTTATAAACAACCAACTATGTTTGTCCGAGCATTTACTTGTGAAGCTGTGTGACAAATTCCATGATTTGATTAGTCAAAAATCAACAGGCTTTAACAGTCATGACGTAACTTCCCTCGTAATGACGCGTGGTAACTTAGTAACTGGCTGTAAACTATCGGAACAATTGCAGACGCCTTTATGAAATATTTCTCCGACGAGCATAAAAGCGTATCCAGATGAGAAAATTCATTATAAATATGATCATGTATTGACTTTTATACATTCTGATCACGTTCTAGTCATCATGAAGAATAAAAAGTACCCATTTTCTTTGTTTATAACCACGCTGCTAGACGTTGCTGGGCAATGTGACATCAGACTAGTGAATCCAATTTCATTATATCTATACCACAAAAGGGCAGTCAGTGTTCATTTGGCGTTCTCTGGTGGCGTACCAAGAAGTGATCATCGCCAACGTGTACATGGGTCTGGAGAGAGCTCTTGGGACCATCTTCTACACGGAGGGCCGGTTTCCTAGTCAGGATATTTATCTCTGATTCTCCGAGAGTCAGAACGTTGCGAACGAGACGTTTCTGTCCGCTCGTCGGTATTTGGATCTTGTGGCAGCCCTGTATAACAAGAATATTGAAGTAAATATGACAATGATGATGATGATGATGATGATGATGATGATTGCGATGATAATATGAGAAATAATAAAAGTGATGACGATGATAATGATGAGGATAATAATAATATCCAAAAAATAAATAGATAAATAAATTTTTAAAAAAACTAATAATGAGTGCTCGTCACCGAATGGATCATTGCTGTGGGTGTCCAGGATGTGAGTTTCAATGTTCTCCCCAGTTATAGAGAATGAAAGCTGAAAATAATTGTTGAATTATTTCTATGTATTATTACTATTAGTATATGATCTTATGATTTCTAATGGTCTAAGAGAAACAATTGTGTCATAATGTCTCTCTACAATACTTTGTTGGTTATTTCCCTTGAACCAAGGGCGTTCACTCTATTGATAAATAACGAGGTGTTTACTTTTCACTTTGACTGTTGATTCCTTCCTACTGAAATTCACTCACAATGTCTCCACATTAATATGTCGTTCTTTGGGTTTGAATAAAAACCATAGTTACAAAAGTATCCTGTGTCATCCTAAATTATGTCAAACTTAACAGGTTATGGGCCCAGTGCCAACAACAGCAGGTACGCAAGATTAGTTTTCGATGGGGATGATCAGAAGTATGAACAATGGGAGATGAAGTTTCTGAGCTACCTCAGGCTACAGAAACTGAAAGATGTGATCCTTGCGGGTGAAGGGGAAGATGTAGACTTTGAAAAGAATGCAGATGCTTATGCTGAGTTGATTCAATTCCTGGACGACAAAAGCTTATCTTTAGTCATGAGAGATGCACCTGATGACGGCCGAAAAGCCCTCAGGATTTTGCGGGGGTACTATGCCAGCTCAAGCACTCCAAGAGTGATTTCTTTGTACACTGAATTGACATCATTAGCCAAGAGTCCTACTGAAAGTGTAACAGAGTACTTAATTAGGGCAGAGACAGCAGCATCAGCTTTACGAAATGCAGATGAACAGGTTTCTGATAGTTTACTAGTCGCAATGGTATTGAAAGGGCTACCTAACTCATACCAAGCTTTTGTAGCTGTTGTCACCCAATCAGAGAAGAAACCGACGTTCAGTGATTTCAAAGTAGCTCTGCGAAGCTTTGAGGAAACAGAAAAATCAAGAGTAATCTCTACAACTTCAGAAGATTCAGTTTTAAAGTACAAGGCGACTGCTAGGCCCAACTATGCGTCTAAAATGAAACAACAAAATCCTTCGAAAGAAATACTTTGTTTCAACTGTGGTCAGCATGGACATTTTAAAAGAGACTGTCCAGTCAATAAAACTAAAGCAAATAGACTGTGGTGCAGTTTTTGTTGCAGAGATAACCACACTGACAAAACGTGTCGATCGTGAAAGAAAACCTCAACGACCAATAACACGCAGGCACATGCAGCCTTCCAACCTGATGGAAATGAACATAATTTTGCATTTAAGGTGAATGAACATTTCGATATATTAAATGTGAATAAGAAAGAGAAACTTCTTGTGGATTGTGGTGCAACGTCACATATTTTCAACGACTTAACAAAGTTTACCGAATTTGAACAAAACTTCAACCCGAGTGAACATTTTATCGAGCTCGCAAATGGCGACCGAGCAAATAACCTAGCTCTTAAAAGAGGACATGTGGAAGTAACAATGGTTGACGACGAAGGCAACAAGTGTAGTGGACAACTCCGCAATGTTCTTTATGTTCCTACATTCCCTCAGAACATTTTTTCAGTTCAAGCAGCTGCTGATAATGGTGCAAGTGTGCATTTCAGACAAAATTCTGCAGAATTAATGGACAAAAGTGGCAGAAAATTTGACATTCATAGGCATGGCAGACTGTATTATCTCCACATTTGTAACAATATAGTAGTTTCAGAAAGTGATACACAAACTGATGTTAATGTTAAACAAACTGTGCATGATGTGAATTACACTTTAGATTTACAAGACTGGCATAAAATTCTTGGCCACTGTAACTTTGAAGATGTTAAGAAACTTGAACAAGTGTTTGATGGTATGAATGTAAATAAAACAAATGGTGAGAATGAGAAAGCTGAATGTGAGATTTGTCTTGAGGGGAAAATGACTAACGTTAAAAATAAAACTCCACGCATTCGCATTCTTCTTCTTTCTTCTTCTTCTTCTTCTTCTTCTTCTTCTTCTTCTTCTTCTTCTTCTTCTTCTTCTTCTTCTTCTTCTTCTTCTTCTTCTTCTTCTTTTCTTCTTCTTCTTCTTCTTTCTTCTTCTTCTTCTTCTTCTTCTTCTTCTTCTTCTTCTTCTTCTTCTTCTTCTTCTTCTTCTTCTTCTTCTTCTTTCTTCTTCTTCTTCTTCTTCTTCTTCTTCTTCTTCTTCTCTTCTTCTTCTTCTTCTTCTTCTTCTTCTTCTTCTTCTTCTTCTTCTTCTTCTTCTTCTTCTTCTTCTTTCTTCTTCTTCTTCTTCTTCTTCTTCTTCTTCTTCTTCTTCTTCTTCTTCTTCTTCTTCTTCTTCTTCTTCTTCTTTCTTCTTCTTCTTCTTCTTCTTCTTCTTCTTCTTCTTCTTCTTCTTCTTCTTCTTCTTCTTCTTTTCTTCTTCTTCTTCTTCTTCTTCTTCTTCTTCTTCTTCTTCTTCTTCTTCTTCTTCTTCTTCTTCTTCTTCTTCTTCTTCTTCTTCTTCTTCTTCTTCTTCTTCTTCTTCTTCTTCTTCTTCTTCTTCTTCTTCTTCTTCTTCTTCTTCTTCTTCTTCTTCTTCTTCTTCTTCTTCTTCTTCTTCTTCTTCTTCTTCTTCTTCTTCTTCTTCTTCTTCTTCTTCTTCTTTCTTCTTCTTCTTCTTCTTCTTCTTCTTCTTCTTCTTCTTTCTTCTTCTTTTCTTCTTCTTCTTCTTCTTTCTTCTTTCTTCTTCTTCTTCTTCTTCTTCTTCTTCTTCTTCTTCTTCTTCTTCTTCTTCTTCTTCTTCTTCTTCTTCTTCTTCTTCTTCTTTCTTCCTTCTTCTTCTTCTTCTTCTTCTTCTTCTTCTTCTTCTTCTTCTTCTTCTTCTTCTTCTTCTTCTTCTTCTTCTTCTTCTTCTCTTCTTCTTCTTCTTCTTCTTCTTCTTCTTCTTCTTCTTCTTCTTCTTCTTCTTCTTCTTCTTCTTCTTCTTCTTCTTCTTCTTCTTCTTCTTCTTCTTCTTCTTCTTCTTCTTCTTCTTCTTCTTCTTCTTCTTCTTCTTCTTCTTCTTCTTCTTCTCTTCTTCTTCTTCTTCTTCTTCTTCTTCTTCTTCTCTTCTTCTTCTTTCTTCTTCTTCTTCTTCTTCTTCTCTTCTTCTTCTTCTTCTTCTTCTTCTTCTTCTTCTTCTTCTTCTTCTTCTTCTTCTTCTTCTTCTTCTTCTTCTTCTTCTTCTTCTTCTTCTTCTTCTTCTTCTCTTCTTCTTCTTCTTTCTTCTTCTTCTTCTTCTTCTCTTCTTCTTCTTCTTCTTCTTCTTCTTCTTCTTCTCTCTCTCTCTATCTCTCTCTCTATCTCCCTCTCTCACTCCCATGAAAGGCAATTGGGGCCAAAAGGAATGTGGGACTCATACAATTTAGTGATGAATGCTCATAAAAATGGCTGACTACAAACAATAACTAAAATCTGATTGACGTCAATAGGCACCTAGATAACCATGAACTCTCAGTTTGACGTCACTGGTTTTATTATAATAAACAATTACAAAAACCTGATGACGTCAATTTCGTTCTAACTATATTGCCCGTATTTGGTTATATAAAACTATTGATGTCAACAGGATATAACGTGTCAATACACGAAAGTATGTGTTCCGCTGATTGTTTATAGTATCATTCATACTCCTAAGAAATTAATATCAACTCCAAATGAAAATCAGAAACTTTATTCTTGAAAACAAATTCAACTGCGTCTGCTCAGGCCTTAGTTATGCCTACACAGACCGCCATTCTCATCTCTCTCTCTCTCTCTCTCTCTCTCTCTCTCTCTCTCTCTCTCTCTCTCTCTATCTATCTATCTATCTATCTATCTATCTCTCTCTCTATCACACACACACAAAACACACACACACACACACACACACACACACACACACACACTCCCATAAAACGGAATGTGGGACTCTGATTGGGATAATCTAATCTACTAACACAAAACATTTCAACAGTCGTAACGTCACTTTCCTTGTTATGACGCATGGTAACTTAGTAACTGGCTCTAAACAATCGGCACAATGGAGGGCGCCTTTATGAAATATTTCTCCGACGAGCATAAAAGCGTATGCAAAGGGGAACAATCATTTTAAATCTGATCATGTTTTGACTTTGATACATTCTGATCACAAGACATATGAAAAGTTTTAGCCAGCATGAAGAATAAAAAGTACAGATTTTCTTTGTTTCGAAACACGATGACTGCCGTTGGTGGGCGACGTGACGTCAGACTATTGAATCCAATTCACAACACATACAATTTAGTGATAAAAGCTCATAAAAATGGCTGACTAAACACAATAACTTAGAGCTGATTGACGTCAATAGACACCTAGATAACCACGAACTCTCAGACAGTCGTCATAATGTAAACAATTATAATGATTGGTAAACATAGAAAACTACACAGGTTTTATTAAAATAAACAATTATAAAAACCTAATGACGTCAATGTCGTTCTATATCAATGCCTGCATTTGGTTATATAAAAACTATTGATGCCAACAGCATATATCGTGTAAATACACAAAAGTATGTGTTACGTTGATTGTTTATTGCCTTATTCATACAGTTTAGTGATAATTGCTCAAAAAATGGCTGATTCAAAATAATAACTAATATCCGAGTGACGTCAATACGAATCTAGGACAGTCGTCACAATGTACACACTTATTATAATGATTGGCAAACGAAGAAAACTACACAGGTTTTGCAATCGATGGCATGTGTTTTAGTAAATTACGCACTGTTCTACCGCTTGATTAATAGAAACAACACGGAAAACTACGTGAAAACTTAAACGTTGTTTATATATAATATCTATTGATGCAATACGTTTAGTATTTTTAAAAAAATCATAATATCGGCCAGCCAATATAACGTGTCAAAACAGAAAAGTATGTGTAACGTTGATTGTTTATAGTATTATTCATACTGTTAACAAAGTTCAATCAACTCCAAATGAAAATCAGAAACTTGAAACTTGAAAACAAAAACAACTGTGTCTACTCAGGCCTAATTTTGCCTACACAGGCTGCCATTCTCTTTTCTCTCTCTCTCTCTCTCTCTCTCTCTCTCCACACACACACACACACACACAAACACACACACACACACACACACACACACACACACACACACACACACACACACACTGTCGCTGCCATAAAAGGTAATAGGGGTCAAAAGAAATGTGGGTTTTGTTAGGAATAATCAAATCTCACTGACTAACACTATTTACAACACATATAATTTAGTGATGAATGCTCATAAAAATGGCTGATGAAAAACAATAACTAAGATCTGAGTGACGTCAATGAAGACCTTGATAAACACGAATCTCGGACAATCGTCATAATTTAAACATTTATAATGATTGGCAAACATAAAAAACTACACAGCTTTTGCTAAGGATGGCATGTGTTTAAGTAAATTACGCACTGTTCCATGGCTTGATCAATAGAACCAACACTGAAAACTATGTGTACACTTAAACGTTTATAATCTGATCAAGAAAATCGTGTGATAACTAGTCACCTATCTGGCGATATAAATACAATACCAATGACCAGCGAGAGGTCGATATCATTCACGTTATTGTTTATAAACAACCAACTATGTTTGTCCGAGCATTTACTTGTGAAGCTGTGTGACAAATTCCATGATTTGATTAGTCAAAAATCAACAGGCTTTAACAGTCATGACGTAACTTCCCTCGTAATGACGCGTGGTAACTTAGTAACTGGCTGTAAACTATCGGAACAATTGCAGACGCCTTTATGAAATATTTCTCCGACGAGCATAAAAGCGTATCCAGATGAGAAAATTCATTATAAATATGATCATGTATTGACTTTTATACATTCTGATCACGTTCTAGTCATCATGAAGAATAAAAAGTACCCATTTTCTTTGTTTATAACCACGCTGCTAGACGTTGCTGGGCAATGTGACATCAGACTAGTGAATCCAATTTCATTATATCTATACCACAAAAGGGCAGTCAGTGTTCATTTGGCGTTCTCTGGTGGCGTACCAAGAAGTGATCATCGCCAACGTGTACATGGGTCTGGAGAGAGCTCTTGGGACCATCTTCTACACGGAGGGCCGGTTTCCTAGTCAGGATATTTATCTCTGATTCTCCGAGAGTCAGAACGTTGCGAACGAGACGTTTCTGTCCGCTCGTCGGTATTTGGATCTTGTGGCAGCCCTGTATAACAAGAATATTGAAGTAAATATGACAATGATGATGATGATGATGATGATGATGATGATTGCGATGATAATATGAGAAATAATAAAAGTGATGACGATGATAATGATGAGGATAATAATAATATCCAAAAAATAAATAGATAAATAAATTTTTAAAAAAACTAATAATGAGTGCTCGTCACCGAATGGATCATTGCTGTGGGTGTCCAGGATGTGAGTTTCAATGTTCTCCCCAGTTATAGAGAATGAAAGCTGAAAATAATTGTTGAATTATTTCTATGTATTATTACTATTAGTATATGATCTTATGATTTCTAATGGTCTAAGAGAAACAATTGTGTCATAATGTCTCTCTACAATACTTTGTTGGTTATTTCCCTTGAACCAAGGGCGTTCACTCTATTGATAAATAACGAGGTGTTTACTTTTCACTTTGACTGTTGATTCCTTCCTACTGAAATTCACTCACAATGTCTCCACATTAATATGTCGTTCTTTGGGTTTGAATAAAAACCATAGTTACAAAAGTATCCTGTGTCATCCTAAATTATGTCAAACTTAACAGGTTATGGGCCCAGTGCCAACAACAGCAGGTACGCAAGATTAGTTTTCGATGGGGATGATCAGAAGTATGAACAATGGGAGATGAAGTTTCTGAGCTACCTCAGGCTACAGAAACTGAAAGATGTGATCCTTGCGGGTGAAGGGGAAGATGTAGACTTTGAAAAGAATGCAGATGCTTATGCTGAGTTGATTCAATTCCTGGACGACAAAAGCTTATCTTTAGTCATGAGAGATGCACCTGATGACGGCCGAAAAGCCCTCAGGATTTTGCGGGGGTACTATGCCAGCTCAAGCACTCCAAGAGTGATTTCTTTGTACACTGAATTGACATCATTAGCCAAGAGTCCTACTGAAAGTGTAACAGAGTACTTAATTAGGGCAGAGACAGCAGCATCAGCTTTACGAAATGCAGATGAACAGGTTTCTGATAGTTTACTAGTCGCAATGGTATTGAAAGGGCTACCTAACTCATACCAAGCTTTTGTAGCTGTTGTCACCCAATCAGAGAAGAAACCGACGTTCAGTGATTTCAAAGTAGCTCTGCGAAGCTTTGAGGAAACA
>NC_088365.1:2488319-2495819 GCF_034508935.2 Berghia stephanieae
GCTGAATTTGCTTGACCTATCGTCTGCTTTTGATACTATTGATCACAATCTTCTTCTCAAACGTCTTGAAATTACTTATGGCGTGTCTGGTGCAGCGCTTGATTGGTTTAGGTCATATTTGTTTAATCGTAAACAGATTATTACGGTGGATGAATATAGATCGGAGGAAATCTTTCTTGATTGTGGGGTTCCCCAGGGTTCAGTACTTGGACCCGTTCTTTTTGTTTTGTACGTTGGCCCTCTGTCTAAAATCATCAGAAGTTTCTGTCTGTCTTACCATCAATACGCTGATGATACGCAATTGTACTGCGTTTCCAATATGAGAAATTTACAAGAAGTATCAGCCAATAGTAAAAATTGTATCCAAAGTGTTAAGAAATGGATGAATGAGAACAGACTGAAACTGAATGATGATAAGACGGAGGTGCTGTATGTGGGGAACAGGAAGTGGAAAAGTGAAACAGATTTGAAGTTGGGGGATGCCTCTATTCAAATTGTTGACAAAGTGAAAAACCTTGGCACATTCTTAGACTCTGGACTGTCGATGGAGCATCAGGTTAATAATTTGGTTAGATCTCTCTTTTTCCAACTAAAAAAGATTGCTTCCATTAGACGGTTCATATCTGAGGATGTGACCAAGCACCTGGTTGTGTCCCTCGTACTATCGAAATTGGATTATTGTAATGCTCTGTTGTTTGGCGTTTCGCAATACAATCTGAAACGTCTTCAGATTGTCCAAAACAGCGCTGCCAGACTAGTATTTATGAAGCGTAGGTGCGACTCTGCCGGACCTCTACTTCATGACCTGCATTGGCTGCCTGTTGAGAAAAGAATTAAATTCAAAGCTTGTGTTTTAGTGTATCGTTGTCTTGAAGGTACTGCCCCTTCCTACCTTTCAGAACTAATTGAAAGATATTCAAAACCCCGCCCCTTACGTTCGGCCAGTGATTCCACAAAACTAGTTGTCCCTCGAATTCGGAAAAATGCTGGAATGAGATCCTTTTCTCATTTCGGACCCTCTATATGGAACGCCTTACCGCAGAGCATTCGTGAAAAAGAATCTTTGTCTATTTTTAAACGTTCGCTTAAAACATATTTGTTTCGATTTTAGTAGATGGTATGAGAAGCAAGATAGGTTTGGTTTGTGTTGTGTGTTGTGTTGTGTGTGTGTATGTGTGTGTGTGTGTGTGTGCTTGTGTGTGTGAATGAGTATGTTTCAGCCAAAGTAATTTGTAATTTAAGCGCTTAGAGTCTGGTGTCTCGGAGTTATAGCGCTATATAAGTTTTCAGCATTATTATTGTTATCATATAAGTATATATTATTTTATTTGTATTTGTCTAATATAAATCCCAAATCTGACATACGCAGATCGAATAACTGAACGCAATTGGGTTGATTTGTTATTATTGTCAGTATCGACTTGCACTTAATATATGACATGTGTGCTTGATTCATCAATAATTGACGTATAACATTTGGCCAAAATTTTTAAAAAGGTGTTTTTTCCTGAGTAAGGTAATCTATTCTTTGAATGGGCAAATGAAAAGACTATCATTAAATCAATGATGCTTCTGTTTTTTATACAATTGTTATATTATTATAATATTTCGATTTCTATGTAAAAGACATTGATGTACGTCTAATGAGAGAAATGAATAATAATTGTCAAATTGAATGGAAGATTCAGTTTAATCAATGAAGATAGATAATATTGACGTTTCGGATTTACCATTTGTTAACAAAACACGATGAATGAAACACTCAAGACCAAAGGCATTTTATTTGATTATTATTTATTTTTCTTCGAACTTCAAGTACCAACATCATTGATGCTATGTATTTTGAAGAAAAACTCACAACATTCGCCAGCCGACTTTAACGTAGCAACACACAAAACTATGTGTAACCGGAATCATTTACAGTCTGATTGATACAATTTGTTGAGAACTGCACATAAAAAAATAACGAGCTGAAATCAAAAACAAAGAGCTGACTGGCGTCAATTTTGTTCCATCTATATCCAATTTTCATCTAGGAGAAAGAGAGAGAAAAAATATTACCCATCGGAAGCCAAGAATAATTTTAGAGAGCAGTTAAACCCTCTCCTTACCACCTATTGGAAAGTCGTCATATTTGTTACGATGCAACCGTCACTTTTCTCATCCAGATATAATTTCTTTTTGCTATAGCTATAAGAATTTGACATCCTGTAATATGGTTCATATTGTCAAACAAAATTACGTATAGAATGTGTTTGTTGCTTTTCTGTTTAAATAAGAAATGTCTGTTTTTGTGTTGGGTGGGTGTGAAGTTTTGGGGAGCATTCTGAAAATGGTTGGTAAGGAGAGGGTTAATGTGACAGCCGTTGTTGGTGTTTAGATTGAGAAATGATGATGATCTTCTCTTGAAGGGTTCTAAATCTGTTGTGTTCGCATGTGGTTCGGGAAGAGCATTCCTGTTTTGGAATGTGTGGGGTGCAAATGAATATCGGAAGATGCTTTGAGTCTGTAGATTGGTGTCTTAGTGTTTTTGAGTGACGTATATATATATAAACATTGACTTCTCTCATCAGGAAGTGGAAGTGAAAGTAGATTGTTGTGTTTTCGTATTTTTATAGATTCGTGTTTATGGAGGTTCGTAATCACATAAAAGGTGTTTGTTTCTATGTCTGCATGAGGAAGTTAGTTCGTTTCTTCTGTTGAGTGTTGCTATGATCGGTTTAGTGATGATGAAGAATTTTTCTTCCAAGCAGAGGTTGCAAATCTTAGAAGAGGGGGAGTACGACTGTGCTCTGGAGATGATTTACAGAAGATTTGCAACCTCTGCTTGGAAGAAAAATATAAAATATAGGAGATTCGGGGAGACCTCATTCAATTGTATAAATACGTCCATCATGATATTGATTTGGAAACTTCTGATTTTCTTTTCATTTACGAGTACAAAAATTATCAGAGGAGACCGGTTTAACATCTTTATTGACAGATACAAAACTAGAATAAGGGTTTTTTTTTTTTATGAACAGATCTGTAAAACTTTGAAATTATATCAAGTATGAAACAAAAATGCTACTTTGTGGACAGATTCAAAAAGATGCTTAATAAAGAAATAATCAATTCCTGTTCATTTATGATTAAATTTAAACATAAAGGGTGTTAAAAGGTCAGCTGACCTAAATCAACCGTTACATGATATAATATGATAGAGAGCTTGTGCTTGGTTGAAGACTTTGGGACGGTTGGCTCAATATACTACAAGAATATACAGTAGTGGCGGATCAAATAGTGTAATATTTTTATTGACTAGATATTGTTCTCTGTGCTGAATAATACAAAGTAATATCTTCGCACCAGAAAACAATAGCTCCGAATTTCCTATCGCTTCATTACAATAAAATGGATCCCAAGAATGACAAAATCAGCTCACAAATTACGGAATTATAAATTATTCATATTTTTTGTGTTTACAAAATTGTCATCAAAGTCATTTTTCTTCGCCAAAGTTGAATTTTGTGTCCGATGTTTACCAAGCAAAGTGCAATATTAATGCTTCCCATCCGCAAATAGAACAGACCCACATTGCAACTTCTACAACATTTTAAATTGATAAAAATCAAAGCTGAAAACAACTAGCAGAACACTGAAAGCCCTGTCATTTCCTTCACAGTGATTGGATTTTACTTACTGAGTCCAGTCTTGACTACCTCCTACATTGTTCGGCCATCGAGCGGGATCGGGTTAAAACTTAGAGAGTTAAAATAAAATAAAATTACATTACATTAAAAAAAAACAACAAAAAAAGAACTATTAAAAATAACCCTCACATTTCAGATATCGAGATTTAGTCGATTTCTCTTTTTTCTCCTTTTTTTCTTATCAAACCCTAGGTCCAAATATTAGGAGGTCTTATAACCAAACAGTTATGGGTCTGATTTAACATTGTAGTCTGATGTCACGCCGCCCGGCAACGGCGGCCATCTTGGTTTTAAACAAAGAAAATCATTACTTTTTATTCTTCATACTGGCTAGAACTTTTCATTTGCCTTGTTATCAGAATGTGTAAAAGTCAAAACATGATCAAATGTATGTTTTTTCCCCCTCTGGATACGCTTTTATGCTCGCCGGAGAAATATTTCATACGGCGTCAGCCATTGTTCCGACAGTTTAGAGCCAGTGTTACTAAGTTACCATGCGTCATTAGGAAGGAAGTGACGTTACGACTGTTGAAGAGTATTACAACAATGAGACCATACCAATTTGGATTATGAGACCGGCAAATATCTAAACAGTCAATCCAAACTGATACGATTTTTAAGGAGGGTCAGAGTGTTCTTGCTATGTGTAAATCGATATGACATTTCAATAAATTTTTTTAAAATGATCGTTAAGAAGGGGGTTAAAGGGGAATATTCTTGTCTTCTTTATGTATAGATCAATACCAGGAGTGCATCGATACTCAAATTCTCTCTGATGATTCGACATTGTTCAATAAAGTAACCAATAAGGGAGCAGGAACAGGTAAATCAAAATTAATCATTTATACGGCGCAATATCCATTAAGCGTAGAAGGGGTCTCTGGCAAACAGCAACACATATCATGGAAGACGATAGGGACATGACACCTGTTAGGCGATATTAAATATTCGTCGGACAAAGTCAATGCTGTTAACGACCAGGTACTCATTTTGCACCTGAGTACGGTAAGAGAATGTGAGTAAAGAGCTTTTCTAAGGAATCAACTATGTGCGGCTCAAAATGAGACTCGAAACCAGAACTCTCCGATCAGAAGACGAGTTCTATACCACTGGATTACGTAGCCGCACCTGAGATAAGATAAAGATCTTGAGTTTTAAGATGCACCGAGGAAACACGTACTCCTGAGAAAAGTATAGACATTCCATAGTCCCAACTATCGAGTAACCTCTGTGGTGTAATGCTTGCATGTCTGTACGGCAATCAGGAGGTTTGAGGGTCGATTCCCAGTCGAGACTGGCGGCTCTTGTTTTGGAATGTTTTTAAAAATAAAATCTTGCATCTTTCTGTTTGGACCTGCTTCATATTTTGTACTATATGCAAACTTTCCAGCATCTAGCTCATTCCAACATAAATCTGTTTTAATACAATTTATCACAACATTTATATATTTTCTTCATCTTTCATGGCTTGTACAAACTGGACAAAACAAAGATGAACTTTTGCCATACTCGTACACGAGTTTAAAAACATTACTTTAAATTCGTCTTGAATGAAAAAGTCAACCTCTATCTTATTGAACGGAAGCAAAATGTCTTCTGGCGTCCCTTTTATCTCTTTCCTGATAGTTGTATATCTAATACTGTCTTTTATACACGCTCCCACTCTCGTCTCTTAACATGTCCAAAAACCGTTTCAATCTATTTTCTCTCATCTTTATCGATTACTTCAGTCAACCTTCGAATCCGTTCATTTCTCACTCTATCTTTTCTTGTCCAGCCAAGTGACCATCTCAGCATCCGCAATTCTGCCACCTCAACTTTATCTTGTTTCTTTGTCGTAGCTGCTGTCTTTAATCCATACAACATTATTGGTCTTACAACAGAAGTATATTGTTTTCCCTTCAACTTTGCGGAGATTTGTTTCTCAAACATAACTCCAGTTACTTTCCTCCAATTATTCCAACCTGCCTGGATCCTCTTTTTTACCTCAATCTCATTGCCCCCATCTCCTTGTACAGTTGTTCCTAAGTATTTGAATTGATTTGTCTCTGGCATATCCTCTTCTCCTATCTGTTTTGGTGGTCCTGCTGACTGTTGACCAATGCACAAATACTCTGTCGTCGATCTGCTTACCCTTATTCCTCCTCCTTTCCAACACCCGTCTCCAGCTCCTATTTCAGTTTTGTATCATTCAAACGTACCATGTTGTCCGAATGCATCATACCACACGGTGTCTTACACCGAATATGTTCTGAAAGAACGTCCAATACGATTGCAAATAGCAATGCGCTAAGTGCAGATCCCTGGTGTGATCCTACTCTTTCATTAAATGGTTCAGTTGAGCCAAACAGATGTCCTTACCATTGTCTTGTTACCTTCGTACATATATTGTACAACTTTGATACTATTCTCTGTTTCCTCCTGTGCTGGGGTTATTCACAAACCACATTTCCTCTCTAAGGGCCCCTTTCATAGGCTTTCTTCTTATCAATGAACGCACAATGTAATTCTCTTTGCAATGCCTTATACTTCTCTGCTGTCACTTTTAGAGCAAATAATATCAGAGCGGTTAACACGTTGAAATTTGAATTTATATAGAGAGATGTGAAATAAAAACATAAATACGTTATCTTTTTATTGATTTTTCGTTGTTGGTTGAAGAAGCGTTTTGAGCCCGAAACATTCCGTGTTTGGTATTTTGTTCTTTTTTGAAGCCTTTGTGAGTCGGTGAATCACACATATATTAATATATCATTATTTCAAAAACGAATTTTAAACTTACATTTTGCCCAACAGGCATGTTTAGTGGATATTGCGCTATTTCAATGTTCTAGTTTTATCTTTATGATAATATTAACCTACAGCTGATTGTTACAGTCCCTGTTGCCACGGCTTTACCAGGGGCATACATATATTGTTCATAACACACGTAGTCTCCTGAATCAAGGTAAGTTGGGTTGTGGATGGAGAGGGTAAGCTTTATTTTTGTGCCGGGATCCGAAAAAACATAACCATCAATCTGTTTGATAAACGAAATGGTTATTCAGTATAAGATACAATCAGATAATAGTGTTTGGCACTGTTCAGTATCCATAGGGAACTCGTGTTTATAAAGAAAGTGAAAAATGAGACATTCTCGGTTGCGTGATCGTTGCAATGTCACCCCTGCCTGCTCTTACAAAAATTCGCAGAATTACGAAATGTTGGCTCCAATATCAAAACTTCATGAGCTTCTCTAAGATATTAAATCTTATTGAAATGAAAGTACATCCCAGACTACATAATTGTAAGGATTTTGAGTTTATTTAATCCTTGTGAGGGTAAATTTCCGATTTGCAAAGTTAACTATAGCGACTAGTACAAACTTTATCTACCAAACATTACGAATCTATGTATTTTCAAGTAGGCAGGTCAGCAATGTACAAAAATAAATTGAGCGACCTTTTTTTTACTTTGATAAATAAAACATGTATAACTAATATAAATTACCTGAATTCAATCAATTATTTTTGATAATACAATTGTCATAATTTATAATAATATCAATCTTAATCATACGATATATAATAATATATGATATAATATATATAATAATAATAATAATAATAATAATAATAATAATAAATAATAAATAATAATAATAATAATAATATAATAATATAATAATAATAATATGATGATATAATAATAATAATAATAATAATAATAATAATAATAATAATAAAATAATAATAATAATAATAATAATAATAATAATAATAATAAATAATAATAATAATAATAATAATAATAATAATAATATAATAAT
>NC_088365.1:2498171-2508019 GCF_034508935.2 Berghia stephanieae
CGATGCATCAAACACAAATATTGCAGGTCGAACATGAAAATAATGACAAATCAAGCCCATTGCGTTCAGTTATTAGATCTGCAAATAAATGTAATTCTGATTTCGGACGTAGAGTAGACAAATATAAATAATATATACTTATATGATGACGATTCGGGCTGCTTCCGGTAGAGCCAGATAGCCCGAAACGTCAACATAAAGAAAAGACTAGCAGAAAGATAGACAGAGGGAACTTGTTGCGAGTCCCCTGGAAGTGGGAAATCAGGTCAATGCACTGAGCCTAGCCTCATTCGAGGAAGGAGAAAGGGGAAGCCCGTGTTTCACGACTCGACAAAGGTAACAATGATAAAATAAAGAAATCAGTATTATCAAACACGAAACATTTATTACGGAAACCAAGTTACATCTAATACAAAAATAGAAACGACAAACTCTACTTATCCATTTATCATTCTTGTCTCTCTCCTAACATCCACGAATAAGAAACACGACTATAATAAAATGATATAAAGCACGACCGCAGGAATGGCGGTATTGTGATCAGATCAACGAGACTTATAAGAACTGCCTCTGACATCCCGTGCCTCGTTTATATTCCGCTGGTTCGAAACCCCCTGATTGGGTGGTTGAGGTGTTCAGAAAACCTAGCAACCCGAGGAGGGCACGGCCGACCTCGGACTCCTACGGTTTATATCCGAGCAACCAGTCCCAGGGCCTAACACCCCCTCCCCCTATTGAGGAAAGATCTCCTGCGAGGATGAAATGGAAAAGGAATGAAGACCTACCAAGGCTTAAGTGAAATATTACAATCAAAGCGGGGACCACTTAGGGTCAAATAAATATAACAGAAAAAAAAACATTATGAGGAGGATAAATTGAACTATTGGTAAGAAAACCGTTGAGCGTGAAATGAAATGTGATAAAAATATCATGTATATAAAATATAATCCATATTTTAACATCACATCACCATCATATAAATAATACCATGAAACTTAGTCTCGAGTGTCAATGAGGGTGTTACATTCACACCCATGTCACCGAACAGCAAACACTTTGGCTATGGTCTCTCATTATAAGTCAGCTATAAAAAGGTAACCATAACAGTCCCACCTCAATTTAAGCGGCGCCCACTGTATTACAGTCGACTCCCGATAAGCACAACTTGGTTAATCGCAACATTTCCCAGAACACATAATCAGTTCTATACAAAAGCCACTGGTTAATCGTAACTCTACTTCGATTAATCGCAACAAATTGTTGAAGCGAGGCTATGACAATCATTAAAATCAAGTCAACAGAAATTTCAATTTTGTCAAGTATGACATGCGATCTTGAGTTAAATTTTGCAATGCAGTGAGAGAGGGGAGTCCGGGATGGTCATCTCACCTCACCACATTATCCAGATCAGCCATGGGTTCCCAAGCCTGTGTAAACTCAAATAGCAAGCGTAGCAATATATAAAGAGAGCAGAAACTGAACTTCACTAAATCGCAACTTTTCCCTCTCCAGAGGAGTTGCGATTATCCGGAGTCGACTGTATATGTTTTGTTTTCAAATGATTTACATACAATCTGTATAAAGACACAGGCTGCCTCAGCCTGCTTTGAATTTTATTTCATGCCTAACGATGTAAATGTCATAAATAGAAGACAATGAATGACAGTTAATAGGCAGCAAAAAATAATTGTCATATTTGTCGAGGAATCATCTATTTTGCAAACATGTTTATGAATGAATCAAACTCAAAAAAATTCAGTAACCAGAGGAAAGTTTTACTTTCTAGCACCTTGTCAGTCAACAGTCCTCAAACCTAGAGCTGCACGTTAAGCAATACATATTATAATTGTGAGAAATAACTTACTGTTATTGCTAGAAAAGAAACTTTTCAAACAGGTGCATTGGTCTTGCCCAAAGCTATCGTTGTTGTGTCTAGAGATGTCAAATTCTTTACCTTGAAATATAATGATGACAAGTAAAGTTAGAACAATGATCAACCCAAATGACAAAATACTGTTTGAGAAAAAAATGTTTAAAGCCTATGGCATGACTACACTTGAACATGTGTCCTCGAACTCCTCAGGACGCAAAAAAAGTTCGGAGAAACAGTGCTATATCATTACAACTTAAAAAAATAATTCAATGAGCAAGGAAAGGGGTAGAGGGGGTGTCAGTGATGGGAGGTGGGGTCTGAGTTTGTATGTATCAAAATGCCTTAACACACATGCAATGTTCAGTTGCTGGGGTAACTCGTACAGAGTTGTCTCAGTAAATGTACGGTCACGGACTGCATTAAAAAGCAATTTTATTTATTCCTTTAAAAAAAGTTTTCAGGGCAACATTAGTTTGGGGAAGAAACTGGACAGAAGACAAAGAAAAATAAAATTCGGGACATTTGAATGAGGTCGAGAAAACTGTGTTCGAGTGTAGTGATTGCTTGTTTATTATTGCTTTAGGTCTCTAGCAACACAATGTAGGTTACATCAGAGACTGCTGAAACAAAAACATACAATTAAAAAAACAATAAACAATAATATATAATAAAAATAAGCTCATAACCTAAATTATCCTAAATATAATTATAGTAAGACTAAAAACAAACGTAAAGATGATTTATAATGAAAACAATATCATCTGCCATACAAGATAACGAACATAGAAGGTGGGAAAAGAAGGGGGAGGGAAGAAAAGAAAATGACACCCTACCAGCAGCGCATGCCAACCACCCCTCGACTGCATATTTTAAACCTCTAACAATCATTGATGAAAGTGGGTAGATAGAAGACTTAAAAACCAATTAATGGAAACAGTTTAACAGGAATATTCTTTGATGAATCCTTGTATGAATTATACCCAACCCTATTTTCTGTAAACAGTGAACCAGTCACCCTCTTGTCTAAATTCCATGACTCATTTATCCCGACCTTATGTGACCTTGGTGCTGATGACTTTCGAACAGCCTGGTTGACCAATGTAATGTTGGCCAAAATGTTGTTACTGATGGTACATAAAGGGGGTCTGATAAACACGAACATTTTATTGTATACAATGACCACCTACCATCATGGAGAGCCAGCAAGCATATCTTAGAACATTTACTATCACTGTCACGGTGTGCGTCTGGTACTGAGTATTCTTCTTTATATTATCCTTGTGTACAGAGTTACAGAGTGGTCTGGATCCAATTCCATTCCTAAGTAAATAAAAGAAAAGCTTAATTAGGAATGAAACAAATTGCACAATGTAACGTAGATAACTCTCTCACATGTGGGTCTTCTCAGAAAGTGTTAGAGTAGAATGTGGGCATTCGTAAAAATGAGTTAAATGAAATAAATTTTTTTACATTTAAATTCAACACACAACTCTTTATCACAAAATATAAATGACAAATATCAAGATCATCTTGGAAAAGTGGTAAGTCTGCGTTAGAACTTGTTTCAATGTCACTACTGTCACTATCTGGTAGGAAGTCAGACTCTTTGTCATCACAGTCCTCATCGGAATAGGAGATTGACTCCTTTAAGCAAACAATCCCGTGTTAATGATAACAAAATGTAATTGCCTCCTCAAACTATATCATTCCCACCCCCACCCCCTTCCTAAAAAAAAGCAATAGAAAGATCATTTACAAAAATAAGCATATTTCACATACCACAAAAGCATGATACGATAGACCGATAGAGGCGCTTGTGGAATTTGGATAAAATTATATGATATTCGTTTTCAAGACTTGGGCTTGTTTTACGATGATGATTGAGTTTAAGCAAATGCTGGATTTTTTCGTCAGAAGATTCTGGTGACAAAACAATTTTTAAAATCAATTCGGCACTGGACAAGGGTTGCAGTCCCTAAAATGATGGCAGCCATGATGGTTGTTTATGCTGATTTTACAATAGAAACAAGCTGCCACCTTAGCGATTTGCTGCACAGTCACATTTTTGTAAATAGTAATTTATTATAATTTTTTAATGGGTTACTTTTTAAAACAAATCCTAAGTGACTTGTGACATGGACACTGGAATGTCTTTTCTACCCTAACTCTACCAATTTTAACAAATGTCACAATAACACGTAAATAATAAACACAACAGAACATCATGTCTCTTAAGGTATAGAACAACAGGTTTAGAGCCATAAGAAATACAACAAAAATTATACATTCTAATTTAACTATAATTGATATATAGAAGTTGAATTGAGAATTCATCTCATGCCCTGTCCATTACGCAAATAAGTATGAGCGGTATTGAGCCAAATTTTAGTGACGAAGAGAATGATTTGCTCAAGTTACTTAGAATTAGACTTATCCCATAATATATTGACACTTGTCAAATACAAATCAAAAATGTCCATGATGAGGGAAAATAAACCAAAACTAAAACCAAAAATAACGTTGATTGGAAGAAAAAAAACTGCCAAAATAATCAGATTCAAGCAGCCAAAGTTAAGACACCAAGGTGGCAACTTCATATACAACTACAGCGATGCCAGTGGCAGTCACGATATCTCTTGACCGCAACCCTTGCTGGCAACTCGCTTCTACCGTAAAATCAGCAAAAGCCACAAAGATGGCCGCCATCATATTTAGTGACAGAAAGCACTCATACCTATATTAAGTTATCAACAAATGCTGGCCTTGACCTTTGACCTAAGAGTAAGACTAAGACTAAGGCGGACTTCATAAATTCTATCAAGACCGATCTATGCAAGATATTTATGAATTCATTAACAATCTTTCTTTTTTTAACGTTTCAAATCTAGAATGTGGGGCACAGGAAACAAATATTCGATACACACAACACCACAAGCTTACTAGAATTAGAGCTAAGTTACTAAGTTAGATCTAGAGAGATCGAGTGAGGCCGACATATTTACTTAGTCAAACCTCTCTACCTCTATATGATCTACCCTATAATATGTATCCGCAGAAGAGTTCAAAGCCAAAATATTTTTTTTTCCAAAATCAATCAGTTAAATCAAGTTGAAACTACATATTCGATAGACTTACCTTTAGCTAGGGGAATTAGGGTAAAATTGTGCAAATTAGTGATGAAAGCACCAAATTTGGTACAAATTAACTTGAGACCACTATTACTCGATGTTGATATAGAACCACATTGAGAAATTCCTCTAACAGTGTAAAATAGGGAGATGAAAATCCGCTTATATGAGCTATATTAAAACCAAGGGACGTAATTCATGAAATATTTGTTGACAATTCGGCGCTTTAAAAATATATTATTTTTAGCCCGTGTAAGCGGTTGATTATTTTGGCTTAAATAATTATAATTGTTAAAAATGTGATTTTATGTGATATAGGACCGTATGGGCCGGTAGTATAGCTTTATTATGAGGATTGGAAGGGGGGTGGTGGGCGAGGAGGAGATGGTGCTGGTATTAGTTTTACTTGTGGTGTGTTAGTCGTCAACGTGATGAAGATGATGGTGGCAGTGATGTTGGTGATGATGATGATGATGAGGTGATTGTGGTGATAATAGTAGTGATGGTGGTGATGATGTTGATGAGGTGGTGGTGGTGTGGGGATCTTGGTAGTGATGATGATGATGTTGATGATGATGTTGTGGTGGTGGTGATGGTAGTGGTAGTGGTAGTGATGATGATGATGATGATGATGATGATGATGATGATGATGAGGTGATTATGGAGAAAGTAGTATTGATAATGGTGGTGGGGATGATGATGAGGTGGTGGTGATCGCCATAGCGGTGATGATGACGATGATGTTGATGATGATGATAATGATGATGATGATGATGACGACGATGATAATGATGATGATGATGATGATGATGATGATGATGTGATGAGATATGATGATGATGATGATGATGATGAGTATGGTGATGATGAGGTGGTGGTGGTGATAGTGGTAGTGATTATGGTGATGTTGGTAACTATTAATTCGAAAATGGAAGACTTTCTTGGTGATGTATATTAACATTTTTAGATGATTAGGATCCAACAAAAATCATATTTATTAGACAAATGTCTGTGGAACACATTTTTCTTGGTAGGCTTGAGAGAATTCAACAGCAGCCTTTTCTAGTTTATCCTGATCTCTTTGAATTATTTTAACGGCGCAAAATAAGCCAGTACCTCGTTCTCAGCTTTTTCCATGGCAGTGTGTTCAAGAAAACCATATTATGTTGTCTTATTGAAGGCTAAAAATGTTTCCTTTCCTGAGGTTAGCCTGGTAGGGCGGCTGGAATCTGTCTCTGAACCTGATTGGTTGAACATACGACTGGGTGCAACCTCATTCACAGCATTCTTTGCTATACATCTTGATTAATTCTGGCAATTTATGGACCTCCTCTCCCCTCTCTCTCTTTCTCTCGCTCTCTCTTTCTTCCTCCCTCTCTCTCTCTCTCTCTCCCGCTCTCTCTCTCTTTCTCCCTCCCTCTCTCTCTCCCTCTCTCTCTCTCTCTCTCTTTCTCCCTCCCTCCCTCTCTCTCTCTCTCTCTCTCTCCCTCTCCCTCTCTCTCTCTCTCTTTGCTCTGTTCTATACTTGAATGTTTTATATATATAACATGGCTCCAAAAAGGAGCGCTTTTGTGAAAGACAACGAATAATAACTTGCAACAACCTAACAGAAAACATGAATAAAACAACTCCAAACAGATTTGGCTATTAAACTGTTGAGGTATGGAATCATGAGTAACACACACGACTGGATAATGGATTTTCTCACTAATCGTAAACAACTGAAAGAGCAATGTCAGACTCAGCTCCAGTACTACAGGTATGTCCCTAGGTACCGTACTAGGTCCCCTCTTGTTCCTTATCTACATCAATGATTTGCCTGAAAGATTGTCGCTAGGAACTTAACTGAGACTATTTCCGGATGACAGCCTTTTGTACAGACCAATAAGGCATAAGAAAGATTCAGAAATTCTTCATCGGGACCTTGGTTCCAGAAAATTACCAACAAAAGAAAGATAATACACAATACACAACAACACACTTGAAGACGTCACCAAAGCAAAATATCTCGGAGTAACGATAAACAATCGCCTGACCTGGAAAGACCACATTGCAAACATACACAGGAAGGCAAACTCCACCCTGGGATTCTTGAGCAGAAACCTCTTCGGCTACAAAGTAACCATAAAAGAGAAATGCTATAAAGTTTATGTTAGACCAACACTCGAGTAAAGCGGTAAGGCATGGGGTCCCGAAATTAGGTAAATAGAATCAATCTAAAAAAAGATATAAAATTCGTTCAACAAAATCCTCAAATCAAAGTAATATATGACACCCCATTTGGAACCATTTAAGGAAAGGAGAGAGAAGAATAAACTAAATGTATTTTACAAAGGTCAGAAAAACCAGGTCAGGTGTCATTACACGGCCTCCAACAGAACAAGAGGAAACCTGGCAAATTTATGTTGCCACAATCTAGAGTGGACTACCATCTTCACTCGTTTCTGCCCTCAACTATACGACTTAGGAACAATTTGGATAATTCCTAGTAAAACAGTTGGGTAAACTGCTGCTGAGCCTTCCACGAGTAAGTTTCAGCTTGAAGAGGAAGAGGAAGAGAAGAAACAATTTCAGCAACAGCAAAACTAGAACTTTGTTTGTTTTGGTTATATTCAGCATTTTTTGATGTTCATAAAACGGACATGACAAATCTTCTGATAATGAACTCCCTGCGCAATCAAATCGCTATTTGAGAATATGGAGAGAATCTGGACATCGTTTATAATTTCTGCAGCCACGCGGATATTTTCGTTCATGTCTTTTGTCATTATTGAATGGAGGAAGCTTCATCTTATTGTTGCAAAGCATACAATGTGTCCTATTTCTTGTGATAACGTCATCTGAGGGAAAACGCATATTCTGCCTCCTTGGACAATGGGACGATGAGAGATTGTCTAGATCGGGATAATTTGACAAGTTTTCTTGTTATTTCTCATTTTTCACAGCGAGCCTTCTGATTTTTTGTGGCCGTATAACAAGAGCGACATAATTTGTGCCATTTGGTATAATTTTGCTTCAGGACCTCCAGTGCATCCTCAGAGCGGTCTTCAACAGACAAATCTAGCTTGCCACTATCATTTGCTAATCCGTTAAAAGTCTCAACACCATAGCTGGTAGAACGCGACGCTACAAAAGTCACGTACCACAAGACCACAAGATTTCCGCTTTGACAGAGCTGGGCATTCTAATTTTTTTGGTACCTCTTGACAAATTAATCATTTTGACCAATCCACCTCAATACTGCACTTTGCCAATATATAATTGTTAATAGTTAGTACAAGATTTAGTACATTGTCAACGCCATGATTTAATGGGTTAAGTGACTTAATCACGGGATTGTTGGTGATGGGGTTGAGGCGGTTCATGACGGTCATGTTAAAGAAGATGATGATACGGACATTTTCAACCTGATATTTGATTTGAACCATATTATTACGCAAACCACAATAATAATATAACTGTATTGAATTAGTGTGACACATAAACATTGATGCTTAAGCGATATCTAGGTGCTCGGTATGCTGCTAATGATGATGATGATGATAATAATAATAATCATCATCATCATCATCATCATCATCGTCATCGTCTCATCATCATCATCATCATCATCATCATCATCATCATCATCATCATCATCATCATATCATTCATCATATTATTTATTATTATTATTATTATTATTTTTATTATTAGATTATTATTATTATTATTATTATTATTATTATTATTATTATTATTATTATTATTATTATTATTATTATTATTATTATTATTATTATTATTATTATCATTATTATTAATTATTTTTATTATTATTATTATTGTCATCATTATATGAGGTGGGTAAAAGGCGACAGAGTTCAAGTAGACACCGGTCGTGACCTCGCCGACCCGAAAGCGGACGACACAACTAGCAACCGCAGTATGCGATTCATTGTTTATAGATATCTTCACAAGAGCGGGAGTCTATTATTTCAAATAATTTTAATTCAATAAGACATTAAGAAAATAAAGATTATACTCTTTGAAAGCTATCGGACTATACAAAAGATATGAGAGGGAAAAAAAATCATTTTTTTTTTCTTTCGTATTCGTATTCGACCACCAAAACTTTGATATCTTCGATTTCACAATCTCATGTTCCGCGTTCCAATGCCGGTAAAATTTGAAATAACCAAATTGGTATACTTTTGGATTAAAAGCAAATACTTTTAAAAATTATGTTACTCTCTTGGTAAATGAATGAATTTGATAAGTTGTATGCTATGAATAAATGATAAGTTATACTTCCGATTTCGATTTAAGCATCAGTGTACATGTGTACTCGGTACCGATGACGTAGTCTGTGACCTTTTGACACAAAAGCAAAATGTCGTTGTGAAGGCGGCAAGTTTCATCACCACCGTGAATTTTTACACGATTTAAATTGCTGATATCTTAGCTCTTGGAGTGATGAGAAAGTGGTTCTATATCACAATTTAAATCTTAGAGCACGAACTTTTTTTCATAAAAAATTTGCTTTCATCACTAATTTGCACAATTCGGGGATTTTGTGTCCCTAATTCCCCCAGCTACTTTAGATTTTTTAAGGGCTAAAGCCACCATCCTCTGCCCACGGCGAGGAAAGAGAAAGTAGAATCGGGACCGGAAACAATCTAGGCAGGAGAAACAATTGGAACTCTTTTGCTTTTCGTAAATGATTGCCGAATGGCATGAGACCCGAAAAGACCTCAGAGCAAAAGGAAGACCATGCATGAAATCAAATGTATATATCTCGTTCTGTGCTCAATTTGGGCGAAACTTTTTGTATTGATTCTAGACGCCATTCCCAATGCAGTGGAAGC
>NC_088365.1:2513705-2518705 GCF_034508935.2 Berghia stephanieae
CCGTTGACGGGTGTATCTTAAGGGATCGTTTTTATACACCTCCGTCACCTGCGCTTCCCCCCAAATTTCATTAGCGATATTGTGTTTTTGCATTTGGACATGGCGAAAGTTATATTGTGACATCTGTAGGATGTTTTTGTTAATAAATTTATATTAAAAATTTAATAATAATTTAAAAAAATCGAAATATAAAAACCAGAAAATAGAAGTTGCATTGAAGGAAAAAATAATGTTTTAGAAAGACCTTATTAAATGTGATGAAACAGTCAGGTGGCTCCTTTTTAGCGCAGTGGACAAGCTGTCAGACTCCAACCTTGAAAGTACTGGGTTCGATTCCCCCATTGTCGACTTTTTTTTTTTTTGGATTTACTTTGTTTTTGTTTGCTTTTTTTTTTCTTTCTTTTTTTTTTTTTCAAAAACTTTTTTTCGTGTTTTTAAAACACTTCGATTTTAAATTTTTTAAAATTATTTATTTGAGATCAGTATTTGTTTTTGCCATGCTTTCTTTTTACTTTTGATTTTTTAAATTATTGTTATTATTCTTTAATTTATTATCATTGTACATCGGTAATGACTAAACACGGTTGCTAAATTACAATCTAAAACTATTTAAATCTCATGGACATATGCAGCAACAACTTTACCATCACCGCCAACGGAGGTGTATAAAAACTGTGCGTTTTTGTACACCTCCAACGGAGGTGTATAAAAACGCCACCTTTATTTTATGGCAAATACAACGCTGTTATGCCATGTATTCATTTTACACCTTAGTACGGTGAAAGAATGTAAATTAAAAGACTTATTCAAGGTCTCAACTGCCGGCCACTCAGAGTTGAACTCGAACCATGGAATTTCCGATCCGAATGCGAGTGTCATGCCACTAGATCACATAGCCGTCCACAGATTAATAGCATGTATTTGGTTCGATGGCTATGCGCTACATGATCGTCTCCGCTTGTCACAAACGTCATGCAATCTTAAGCGCATCAGTGGCTGGTAGACAGAGCTCCCAACTACTAGATACAAAAAAATCGTAATATTATGAAATTTCGTCTTCAATATCAAAACTTCATAAGCATTTTCGAATAACTAAATCTTATCAAAAATGAAAGTTGATGCCATAGTACACAATGTTCAGGATTGTATAGTGTCACTTAATCATTGTGATGGTAAATTATTGATCTATAAAACTACTATAGCGACTGTAATATTTATCTCTTTAAAATTGGATTCAGTAGTCTGATGCCACGCCGCCAGGCAACGGAGGCCATCTTGGTTCTAAACAAAGAAAATCAATACTTTTTAATATTCATGCTGGCTAGAACTTTTCATATGCCTTGTGATCAGAATGTGTAAAAGTCAAAACATAATCAAATTTATGTATTGTTTTTTTCTCCTCGGATAAACTATCGGAACAATGGCGGACGCCTTTATGAAATATTTCTCCGACGAGCATAAAAGTGTATCCAGAGGGGAAAAGCATTATAAATCTGATCATGTTTTGACTTTAACACATTCTGATCACAAGAAATATGAAAAGTTCTAGCCAGCATGAAGAATAAAAAGTACCGATTTTCTTTGTTTAGAACCACGATGGTCGCCGTTGCTGGGCGACGTGACATCAGACTATTGAATCCAATTCTCGTAAGAAAATGCTGGTCCTGACTTTTTCACATTGTTCAGCTTGACCCATGGGCGTGTTTACAAGTTTCATAAACAAAGCAGCGGGTTTACATTTATTAAGAAAAACCCAATCGTTGGACAGCAACAAAGAACAATATACGATTTTTACACTCTTGTATTTTTGAATTCCGGACGTGTTCCCTACCGCTGCACGAGCTTGCACTGGAGGACTGGATACATACCTACCTTGTACAACTGATCTTATGGTTTCAGAGTTATAGTTTCTTATTTTTAATTCAGAAAAGTGAGTGGAGCAGGCACTTATGTTGGTAACAACAAGAGATGAAGTGAATAGAAAAGTGCCAGAAGACAATAGAGAATCTAGCATAAGTAAATGCTGGTCGTCAATAAGGGTCAAACTGAGCTTTCATATCAAAATTGACCTTTTAATTAGCGCAATATCCACTAAACGTGCTCAAAGCGCTTTACAAAGGGTCCCTGGCCAACAGCAACAGTTAACATGTAGGACGGGACATGACGCCTGTTACGCGATATTATATTTTTTTCGGGCAGAGACAACGCTGTTAACGGCCAGGTACTCATGTTACACCTGAGTACGGTGAGAGAATGTGAGTAAAGAGCCTTTTCCAAGGACTCAACTATGCGCCAAGCGAGGCTCGAACCCAGGACCTTCCTATCCGAAAGCGAGTGTCATACCACAAGACCACATAGCCGCATCCATCTTCGCTCTTTTAACCCCCCCCCCCCCCGATACTACAATGGTTATGCCATCTTATGATTCAATCTGTAACAGAATCCATTGTTTATGGATTGTTCAGAGGATTGCACTGCTACCAATAAGGTTTAAGATCCAACGGTGTGCGTTTTTTTAGACACCATGACAATAGAAATCAGGTATTAGTTATTTATGATGTGCCAATACGCTTCAACAGTCGTAACGTCACTTCCCTCGTAATGACTCATGGTAACTTAGTAACTGGCTATAAACTATCGGAACAATGGCCGACGCCCTTATGAAATATTTCTCCGACGAGCATAAAAGCGTATCCAGAAGAAAATAAAAATTATAAATCTGATCATGTTTTGACTTTTACACATTCTGATCACAAGACGACATGAAAAGTTCTAGCCAGCATGCAGAATAAAAAGTACAGATTTTCTTTGTTTAGAACCACGATGGTCGCCGTTGCTGGGCGACGTGACATCAGACTTATTGAATCCAATTAACAAGAGGTTTCGTTAGCTCAGTTTTGAGAGCATTCCTCACACACACACAGACACACACACACACACACACACACACACACACAAAGTAACGGATATTTTAAGAGAGATAGTACGAAAAATGGACACCTAACAGGAATCTTGTATTGTGTGAAATGAAATTTCTGTCATATGACCCACTGGAGGCTATGAGGTCTTGTGGTATGACACTCGCTCTCGGATCAGAAGGTCCTGAGTTCGAGCCTCGCTCGGGGCATAGTTGAGTCCTTGGAAAAGGCTCTTTACTCAGATTCACTCACCGTACTCAGTTGTAAAATAAGTACATGGCCGTTAACAGCGTTGTCTCTCTCCGAAAAAAAAAATAATATCGCCTTACAGGCGTCATGTCCTGTCCTAAATCTTAAATATTGCTGTTGGACATGGACCCTTGAAGCGCCTTGAGCACGTTTAGTGGATATTGCGCTATATAAAAGCTCAATTTTTAAAGAATAAATAAAGCAATGTGATACGCTTTCAGTGTGACATATCCACGGAAACACGTTAGGTAAATATTTATATATTATTTAAGATTTTATGAAAGACAATAAAATGACAATACAGAAATATTCTTCTGAATAAAAGATCCAAGCAAGAAAAACTTTTGTTTAAATTTTAGATTTATTGCAACTTGGTCAAGTGAACAAATTTAGCAACAGCCTTTCGACCTAGATACGAAGCTGCTAGAAGCCATGGACTAAAAAGTACTGGGAAAAAAATGAACAAAAACATCTTCAAACGAGAATAAAATACTCAACAACGAACTCTCCGGGAAACCCTTTTTCAGCCACCAACAAAAACCATTAGATTTAATCAAATTATTCTTCGTGCTATATCTACATTATTAGTATATTTATAAATTCAAATACCATCTTTTATTTTTACTTTTTATCAACCTGGGTTGGCTTTGTACAATCCTTCACAATCTATTTTCAAAATTCTAGTTACATTACAAACCCATGATTACAACTCTATTCTACTTTCATGTCCGATTTTTATAGCATTACTTGTAACTGCTGTATATTTTATGAATATTTTATTTTATTTTATTATATTTGATGTTTATTTTGCTTTTAATTAGCTTTGTATTTCATCAATTAGTTTATGACAGTGTTTAAATCTGTGCTAATATAACGATGAATGATGTATAATATAATGAATGATACTTTCCATTCAGGATCAATAAAATATATCTTATCTTATCTTATCCTATTGACTGGAGAAGAATTTTAAGCCCGAAAAGTTCCATGTAAAGAATTTTGTTCGTTTTAAGATGTATTGTATTCATTGAGTCCATACTTTAAATCCCCATTTTAGCACAGGGAGCATGATTTCTTACACCAGGTGTGCATGTATTTAGGGTTTTTACCACATTCTCCTCTTTTGGCCCAGTCCTGACAGAATTGGTTGTTGTCTACACACTTCGAACTTGTGCCTCGGCCCTTATCTGTTTTTTTTTTTTGTGTTTGAAAGAGAGGAAATTGTAGGTCATGAGGTATAGAGTGTGTCCATGAAGTCTGGTGACAGGGTAAAAATATATACTCCCTTTTTGTTCGGTCTAGTGGTATGACACTCGCTTTCGAGCCTCGCTCGACGCATAGTTGAGTCCTTGGAGAAGGCTCTTTACTCACATTCTCTCACGTACTCAGGTGAAAATGATTACCTGGACGTTAACAGCGTTGTCTTTGTCCGAAAAATTGTAACATTGCCTAACAGGCGTCATATCCCTTCCAAAATGTTAAATGTTGCTGTTGGTCAAGGACCCCTTATAAAGCACTTTGAGCACATTTTGTGGATATTACGCTTTATAAAAGTTCAATTTATTTTTAAAATCAATTTAATTCTATCGGGCTTTCAATGAATAATATTTTACTACAACGATTAATTGACCTTTATCTACTATCGGTGAATAAAAGTATTATTCAGCCAATCTCCCCAAGAATAGTATAAAGTATAGACCGAATCCGAAATATAGAGTGGCAAAAAAGTCTTAATAAGAGGGAACGAAATTGACGTCAATCTTTGGTATTGTTTTTAGACAAACATTTAGATAATTAGTTCTCACTGAATCTTAATAGTCTTAATAGAAGGAA
>NC_088365.1:2523705-2526205 GCF_034508935.2 Berghia stephanieae
TGTTGAAATGAACAATATTTTGCTTTGGTTCGGCCAACAGCATTGTGTCTTGTCCTGCATGTTAACTGTTGTTTTTGTCTAGGGGCACATGTAAAGCGCTTTGAGCATGTATAATAGATATTTCCCGATATAATGAAAGTAAATACATCCAGTTTTCATTGTCTTATGTTTACAAGAACTTATTTGCAAGTCTAATAACCCATTTTAGGTAAATTTTTTACAGTCACAGCTAATCATATTAGAGTTACAAAAATATATTTAATACATTATTTTTGAGTTTAGAGTACAGAATTGGTGTTAAACACCATCGAAAATAACTTCAAATTTTGAAGTTTAAGGGAGACCCCATAATGAGCCATTCTTTTTATATTTGGCGATTTTAATACTTTCATTAGTTTGATTTCACTCATGATCCATTATTTTGATTTTCATACGGCTTTTGACTATTTTCGAAAGATTCGTTTTTAGTCTCACCCGTGGACCCCTGATCCCACTCTCCTTCCCTCAATTACCCAAAAAGCTTAACATAGTTGCAAATTAAAGCAAGACCAAGAAATAAGTCCACCAAATATAATCAAGAGTACGGACAATGACAACATTTTACAAATAATTTGTTGATATTTGACGGATTTCATGGACAAAATATTATTAGTCGTGTTTCGCATGTTTGACGGTTGGGTGCAGCAATAGTTATAAAATGCCCCGATTTATTATAGGTCCGCTGCTGTAATGCAAATAGACAACGACGCAAAATACTGTTCATTATAACAATATAAAATCAAGGCCATTAACTCACTCAACCCTAACACCGACTACATCCGTGGTTTACCCCGGTTACTTTTACTCCATGCCTATTTATTACAATTTTTATGAGACAAATTATAGCCGTAGTATCAAAGCTAATGATTTTAGTAATTTCATGTTAATGATTGTTGAATAAAACTATCTATCTCATTACATTTTTTTTCAAACTCTGAAAAGTAGCAAAAATCTCTAGGATTGAGTGAGTTAATGCCTTCGGCTGTCAAACCTTCATGTATGTGTTGTAATCTTATGCCATCTTTTGGAGCTTTTCATTTCTTCACATTCGTGTATGTTTGAATTACATTTTTAAACAGTATAGATAGTTCGAAGATGACGTCACTCAGGCCCTTGTTATTGTTTTTGCCATCCGCGTTTGTGAGTTGTTCTCACTAAACTGTATTAACCAGACTATAAAAGTTCATGGTTACACAGAGTTTGTGTGTTGGTCCGTTATACTTCAGGATGGCAATGTTGTGAACTCCTTGACCAAGCGCATTCTATCTATAGAAATATAGATAGTATGCGCTTGGTTAAGAAACTGATAGCATTGCCATCCGGAAGTATAACGGACTAACACACAAAACTGTGTGTATCCATGAACGTTTATAGTCTGGTTAATACAGTTTAGTGAGCATTACTCATAAACGTGGATGGCAAAAACCAATAGCAAAGACCTGAATGACGTCATCTTCGAACTATCTATGGACACTATGCGCTTGGCTTAGAATCTCACATCATTGCCATCCAGAAGTATAACGGACCAACCCACAAAACTGTGTGTAACCATGAACCTTTATAGTCTGGTTAATACAGTTTAGTGAGCATTACTCATAAACGTGGATGGCAAAGACCAATTGCAAAGACCTGAGTGACGTCATCTTCGTTCTATCTACAGTGACATTTTGATCATTGCCTTGCATAATGAAGTGAATCAGCTCACCTTTGGTAGTTACCCTGTTGCACATGTTACAAGATTTCTTACAGTAGTTCAGCATATAGAAAGGATTCGTCTGACATTGGTACCGACTTGCCCAGTAGGGGCACCTGTCATGACGGTCAACACAACCTATTTCAACAATACAGAAATAAAGTATAGATTATAAAAAAAAACATGATTTCTACAGCGAAATATCCACATAATATGTTCTCAAAGCGCTCCGCGCAAACAGTAACATTTAAAAATGTGGGACAGCACTATAACACTCAAAAGGCGCTTTTACATTTATTTTTCTACAGATATATTATGGTCTTGTGGTTTGAGTCTATTTCTGAGCGGATCGAAGTTGAGTATTTCGAAAGGGCTCCTTACTCGCATTCCGTCAGGTGAAATGAGCACCTGGTTATCAACAGGCAATATGACATTGTCTTACAGATGATATTATGTCTAGTCCTACGTGCTAAGTGTTGTTACCCGACCTAATTCCGTTTTAAGACAATAGCTCACAATTTTCAAGCATCATGAATAATATAGAGAAGCTCGAGTTCATTCCGGTTTTTGTGGCGTTAAATTGACAACATCAATTTCTACCATTTAGATTGACAAACTAGGGAGCTCGCACTGGTGTAAGATAAAAATTTGGAAACAAATGTATATGAAACAGTGCCTAATGCTAATGGAAGCTCCATAGAATCATCTGACACAGAGGAAGGATTTAAAAAAATAAGGATTCACTTAATTTTACGACATCCAGCACTC
>NC_088365.1:2531205-2533705 GCF_034508935.2 Berghia stephanieae
CAGAATCATCTCAATTAAAAACAATAATAAAAAGTAACCTCCTGCAGGTTTCTCCTGATATCATGTCGCATGTGCCCCCCAAAAAAAGAAAGTTAGAGAGAAATGAAAATTTGATGAATCAAACAAAATAATACTTAAACATCTGTAAATATTTGACATATTACGTAATTAAACTTCCTCTAAAAATAGAGCTGTTATTTGTATATTTTGAGTTATATGTTGCTTTCTCAATCCCCTCCCCTTTTTTTCTCTTTTCTCCTTATCCCTTTCTCCCTCCAACTATCCTCCGTTCAATAGCTACATCCTCCACCACAAATCTTTTTGTTCTTTCTCATACCTAAACATATCCATACACATACCAACACACACTAGCAACTCCCCATCTCTAACACAAACACACACACACACACACATACACAAATATAAACACACACATGCATTGACACGCAAATCACTCAATACGCAAATTACTTAATATCTAATTTATAAATGGGTTTGGACACATTAATGGACTCTACTAGTTTTCACAATGACTTTTAAAATAAAATGAATTCAATTTTTGTAAACACAGAGAAAGTGCTGGGTATCTGCTCTTTAAAGAAAGTGAATATATAATATTAAAGTATGTTTGATGGCATTCTAACTATATTCTGTAATCTGGAGTTGTAATACAAGAGAGATTGCATATTGAATCCTCAAGGACGTCGAATGTTGAATGGGAGGGTTCAAATATCAGACGGAATAGTGAAATAACCAAATTTCCGGCACATGTGAAATTTTGTGACTAATTAGAAATAGTCTTTGACTTTTAATTAGTGAATTTTTTTAAAACTTTGGTCGTTTAAATTTTTAGATAATTAAGAGTTTATTATGCATGTTTGAGTGAATTTTTTTTCAAAAATACTCTGAAAGTTAATGTTTAGTGTGAAAATTATATACATCTTATTATTAATAAAATTATATCAGAATAAAGATCATCTTCTCCTTTTTCTAAGTAATCACTTTGTATTTATAAATAACATTTTAAAATAGTTAAAAACAGGTTTAAAAACCATAACAAAGGTTGATAATTTCAATAGTCACAAAAGGCTCTGACTGAATACCAGAAATCGGTGAAGCGTGACAGTATGCATTGTGAGAGCAGGGGTAAAGCGGGCTGAACTAAAAGATCGCTTTTGGAACACTGTGAGATACACACAAAAACAAACTAACATTAACAAAAACAAACAAAACAAAAAAACAAAAAAAAAAAACAAACTAAACAATCCCCCCCCCCCCCCCGCCAACCCCCCCCCCACAGCCCCCCCCCCAAACATATAAAAACATAACCCCCCCCCCCCCAAAAAAAAAGAGCAACGAAACAAAACAACCAACCAAAGAACAAAATTAAAAAACCCCAACAAATAAGCAGCTAAAAGCAATTCAAAAACTTTCCAAAAACACTGGCATATCATTGAGTACACCTATAGACATATTATCACTACATTATTGATTGCAACCGTTGATGGTACAAAAGATTCGTCTCGATCTAACTGAATATCCACATTAGTAAATTATAATAATCTGCGTAACAGACCTTTATTTACCCGCAAAATCAAACATAGCGGATTCTCCACGAGTATTGAATATCAGTAAAATATTTTTTTAAATCTCATAATTTTTTTGTTAGATCATATATCTTCATTGAAAAGAGTGAGTGAATTTTGTTTTTGAAGAGCTCGTGAAAAAAAAGCGTTTTTATATAGCACATTATCCACTAAACGTGCTCAAAGCGCTTTACAAAGGACCAACAGCAACACTTAACATGAAGGACGCCTTTTAGGGGGTATTACAATTTTTTGTTCTGACAGAGACAACGCTGTTACACCTGAGTACGGCGAGGGAATGTGAGTAAGGAGCGTTTTCCAAGGACTCAACTATGCGCCGAGGGAGGCTCGAACCCAAGACCTTCCGACCCGAAAGCGAGTGTCTTTCCCCAAGACCACATAGCCGCACGTAAAATCTTAGATTAAAACTTGTGATTACACTCCAATGAAAGTGTTTTAATCCTATGTCACTCTATCTGTAAATGAGTTTGTTTTTGTGTGTATGTGTGTTATGTTTTGTTGTTGTGGTTGTCTTTTATTTGTTTGGGTTTTTTCCTCCTATTTCAGACCTGCAAATGTGTGAGGCTCTGTGGTCTAGTGGTATGACACTCGCTTTTGGATCAAAAGGTCCTGGGTTCGAGCATCGCACTCGGCGCATAGTTGAGTCCTTGGGAAAGGTTCTTTACTCACATTCTCTCACAGTACTCATGTGTGAAATGAGTACCTGACCGTTAACAGCGTTGTCTTTGTCAGAAAAATTGTAATATCGCCTAACAGGCGTCATGTCCCGTCCTACATGTTAAATGTTGCTTTTGACCAGAGGGACCCATTGTAAAGCGCTTTGAGCACATTTAGTGGATATTGCTATATATATAAAAAAAAGAAGCTCAAAGCTCACTTTTGATGGTTCGATT
>NC_088365.1:2538705-2566205 GCF_034508935.2 Berghia stephanieae
CAAAGCGGGTTTCGCCAAGACCGAAGCACATCGGACGTTGTATGGACACATAAATGGTTGGCAGCAAAGGCACTCAAAGAAAACATATCCATAACAATAACCGGAATCGATATGTCCGCAGCCTTTGATACGATCGACAGAGGATAAGTTTTGGAGATATTAACAGAAATAGTAGACGAAGACGAGCTCCGAATAATCCGATTTTTCCTCAGCAACACAAAGATACAACCAAGGATATACGGGGCCACAAAACAGACGCAGTTCGAAAGTAACATCGGACCCCCCAAGGAGATAGTCTGAGCCCGATTCTGTTCACAATATACTTAGAACACGCTCTGAAAGAAGTTCGAAAAGTCATTCCAAAACCAACGACTCATATTGAGAATGCAATCCCTAGAGAAATCGCCTATGCAGATGATGTCGATTTTATTGGATCAACACCAGCAAATATAGACATCATACAAAATACCCTCATGAAATATAACCTCCAAGTCAATGCCAATAAAACCGAATTTACAACAATATCGAGGAACAAAGAGGAATGGAAAAGAACAAAGAAAGTCGGCTCACTAATTGGAGACACCGAGGATGTACAAAGAAGAAAACAGCTATCAAATGCCGCACTCAGTAAACTCACCAATGTATGGATTAGAGGTGACAAAATAAAGAGAAAAACCAAACTGAAACTGTACCATGCTCTTGTAAAACCGGTACTTCTGTATAACTGCGGCACTTGGGCGTTGACAAAATCCGAAGAAGAACATCTGGATGCCTTCCATCGCACACAGCTAAGAAGGGTACTGGACATCAAATACCCCAAAAAGATCTCAAATGAATCACTCTATAAGATCACAAAAGAAAGACCAATCTCCCTTGACATTTTACAACAACGATGGCAACTTTTCGGTCACATACTACGCAGGGACAAAAACATACCAGCAAACCAAGCCATGTCGGGATACTTCCAAAAACACGGGAACCTTTTCAGAGGAAGACCGATCACAACACTCCCCGTGATCCTAAACAAAAACCTCACAACACTTGGACAAAGCATTAGTCTCATAACGGCAGGGGACCTTGAAAATCTGAGAACCCTAGCAGAGGACCGGCAATATTGGAGACACCTCACACAGGAAATACTGGAAACAGCCAAGGCGACCCGATCTTTCGGTCGAGACGCGAAAGGCATCTAAGTAAGTAAGTAAGAAGTAATTTACAAACAATATAAAACTGAATGATATCACTCTGCTCTTTGACATCTTTGTTTGTACGTTTGGCACGCGTTTAATGGGCAACCAACAGCCATGGAACATTGTTCAATGCTCGTGGCCTCCACATGCACTAAGGGATTGCAAACCTACGAATTGCCCGCTAGCTGACTTCACTGGCGGACGAATAGAGTGACGGCCTTTCCAATGGCATGGATTGGATCCTGCTTGTTGTGTTCTAGGTGTGTGTCATTCCTTTCTTTGTCTATTTTTAGCTTTATTATTTTCTTTGCCCTACAACACTCAACACAAAGCTCTATGGTGAGGCTGAGGACCTAAAGCGGACCACAGACTTCATAGCAGATATCGGACTGCAGCCATAGATGTCCATCAGAGAACGAAGAAGAAGAAGAAGAAGATATCTTTGTTTTGTTTGTTTTTAGGTGTTTAACGGCGCTTTCATGCGGTCACCCCAGACAGACCATGGACCACATCCTGTCCGAATGCTCGCTGGGACCTCACTGCACCAATGCTGACCTGAGGGAATGCAACCAGATTGCCCGGGACTGGCTGACTCACTGGCGCGACAAGATATGATGATGATAACGGCGCTTTCAACACTATGTCGGTCACTTAAGCGCCCGTTTGATATTTTTTAGACACGGTTAGTAACCTTTTGATTCTCTAAAGGCTGGGTGCGCTTAACTCACTCAACCCTAGCATCGACTATAACCGTATTTAACCAGGTTACTTCTATCCCATACCTATTATTTACAAGTTTCTGAGACAAATTATAGGCGTAGTAAGTATCAAAGCTAATGTTTTTAGTTTTTGCATGTTAATGATAGTTGAATAAAACTATCTATGTACTTGTTCATTTTTACTACATTTTTTTTTCCAATTTTTGAAAGTAGCAAAAATCTCTAGGTTTGAGTGAGTTAAGACCTCTTGTCTAAAAAAAAAAGCATCACAAACTAAAACATCGTCTTATGTCTAATATAACATCGTGCCATCGTGTACGTTAGAGCGATAGAATAGAAACGATTATTGCATTGACCGAATGTGCCGCACAACCGTCTTGATTTAAAGTGGACTACGACATGTTCTTAAGTTGCACATTCCAAAAGACACTTGTTGAGCGTCTTGCTATATAAATCTATTATTTTTTTGGATATATCTAGGTACTTACGGTCATCTGTAGCATTTACAATGGCGTCGTCAATGGATACAGCATTAGCATCAACATGGTCGGCATCACTATCTGTTAAATACAATGTTATAGACAACCTGAGTAATGAACAAGTATTAATATAACAACTTCAAAAACAAACAAGCAAACAAACAAACAGACCAAAAAACCCAAAATAAAACAACAACAAAAAACCCCAAACAAACAACAAAATACCAAATGAAAAAAAAAAGAAAAACTGAGCTTTAGGTATGTAGCGCAATATCCACTAAATGTGCTTAATGCGCTTTACAGGGGGTCCCTGGTCAACAGCAACATTTGACATGTAGGACATGACGCCTGTTCGGCGATATTACAATTTTTCGGACAAAGACAACGCTGTTAACGGTCAGGAACTCATTTTACACCTGAGTACGGTGAGAGAATGTGAGTAAAGAGCCTTTTCCAAGGACTCAACTATGTGCTGAGCGCAAGGCTCGACCCCAGGACCTACCGATCCGAAAGCGAGTGTCATACCACTAGACCACATAGCCGCACAATACGGAACGTTTCGTGCTCAAAATCCTGAATAATAATAATAATAATAATAATAATAATAATAATAATAATAATAATAATAATCATAATAATAATAATAATAATAATAATCATAATGCTGAAAACTTATATAGCGCTATAACTCCTAGACACCAGACTCTACGCACTTAAATTACAAAATACTTAAGCTGAAATCCTTCTTCTTTCTGCATCGTATTGGCCGACTCGACGTGTCACAAAGACTTCTCTGACGTCTGTCTGGATTAAAAGTGATGTAGTATTAACGTTATTATTGTTTAGTTATTAGCTGAAGAAGGGTTTACAGCCAACACGTTTTGTGTTGTGTTATTTTCTAAAACTGTTACACCATGTACATTTATGTTTCTTTCACTTCACAGTTTCTAACAGCTTTTTTGTATTCACTTTTGGTCTCAAATTTAGATCATAATATTTTATGAAGAGATTACACACAAAAAATCAACAACATGCATTTGTTTACATGCCGGATACCTTTGTTTGTCATTTGTTTACCAGATGGAGGTATTCACAAAATGCTAACTTTCAATGCTATTAGGGAACAATGGTATAACGTCATAATAATGTCCCGCCATCCTGTAGTATATCTTATGTAATTTTATTGATCTGATCATCAAAACGACCATGCGGTTTGTTAAAAGCTAGGTGTTAAAATTATGAAATATTTCAGTGAATGACAGAACCAGTCAGAATGTTGAAAAGGTTTGAACTGAGATAATGCCCAGAGTGGATATTGTGCTATATAAAATCTCAAATTATCCGCAAATAATTCGTTTTTTTTCCTTACTACATGAAAACAAGCCGTTATTGGTGGCAAGTTTGAATGTTGCTTCCTGTATTTTACGAAATATCTACTAGATATTTGTGTTTGTGTGTTATTTGTGTGTGTGTATGTGTGCGTTGGGGATGCTGTGCTCGTGTGTTCGTGCGGTCGTGTTTATGCGCTCGTGTCTGTGTCTGTATTTGATATGTATACATGAATTATAATATTTGTGTTTGGGAATTACGTGAAAGTGTGAGTGGGTGTGTATTTTGTTGTAATACATGCGTGAGAGATGCACCATACGGAAAGCCAATAGGTTACGACATTATGCGCCATGGAGAAAAAACAGTATTATATTACTATTATTGCCATCACGTTTACCAATATACATTGCGTCAAAAAATACGATTGTAAAACACAGCTTTAGAATAATGAGTAAAGGACCGTGACTTTCAAAGCTTGCAAAGTCGCACTTTCAACTGTAAGAGAAAATTGAAATTTCTCGTCAAACTTTGAGCATTTATATAGCGCAAAACTCAATAAACGTGCTCAAGGCGCTTTACTAGAGGTCCCCCGAGGCAACGACAACACGTAACATGCAGGACGAGTCCTTTAGTCTCTATTTATCAAATTAATATATAAAGTGTTGCTATTGGTTCTTGGTTGTACATTTTTACATTTTTGTGCATTTGCATATGGGTTCAAACCGAGGGTCATGGGGACAACATGTAATATATATATATATATATATATATATATATATATATATATATATATATATATATATATATAATATATATAATGTATACATTGTCGCCATAGATTCTCAACTTTGTGTTTATACATTTTTATGCATGCCACGTCTATAAACGAATTTCCATTTATTTTTGATGAATAAAGTAAATATTATTATTATTATTATTATTATTATTATTATATATTATTATTATTATTATTATTATTATTATTATTATTAATTATTATTATTATTATTATTATTATTATATTATTATTTATTATTATATTATTATTATTATATTATTATTATTATTATTATTATTATTATTATTATTATTATTATTATTATTATTATTATTATTATTATTATTATATTATTATATTATTATTATTATTATTATTATTATTATATTATTATTATTATTATTATTATTATTATTATTATTATTATTATTATTATAATTATTATTATTATCAGTGAATAAAGAGACAAAATACATGATTTGATAATTGCTTCATGGACCAACAATACCTTGAGTGTTTTGAAACCTCAATTTTTTTCTTGTGGATATACTGTGTCCTATGCGTCTCGGTAAAATACTCACATCATCCGTCGTCCAAATTTAACACACCAACACACATAAATGTGTGTAACCTTTAATGTTTATAGTCAGATTGATATAATTTAGTGAGAACGTATCACTATGAAGCTGTTCAAAAATAATAACAAATACATGAGTGACGTCATCTTCCTTCCTGTTATAGATAGTTTGCTCTTGACATAGAAGATCACAACATTGCCATCCGGAAGTATAACGGACCAACACAAAAAACTATGTGTAACCTTAAACGTTTATAGTCTGGTTAATACAGTTTAGCGAGAATTACTCATAAACGCGGTGGCAAAAAACAAACAAACAAACCAATAATAAAGACTCGTGTGACGTCAACTTCATTCTATCTATAGATTGCTTGAAACTGTTACTTCATTGTCTATATGAATAGAACGAAATGCCGTGACTCAGGCCTTTGTTGTTGTTTTTTTTTTTGACGTCCATGTTTGTGCGCGTAGTTTAGAAGAATATTGATGGCTGTGACTTAGCAGGTAATCGCCTCAAAATCGAGTTAATTCTCCCCATAATCGTCTCAAAACGGTATCAAAATCAAAACAAAACAAAAAAGAATAACCACCACCCCCTCCCCCCCCAAAAAAAAAAGGCGAAGCAAAGGGAAACAAAGAGAGGAAAAGCCCCAGACCCCTCCCCCCCCCCCCACACACAAACAACAAAAAATATACTGTATAAAACAACATGAAAACAAAAAAGCAATCAACCCCCACCTAAAAAACGAAAACATGAAAAAAAAATCACAAAAGTAGAAAGAAAATAAACCCAAACAATAAAAAATGAACTAAAAAACAATACAAAAAAAAAACAAACAAAAAAACAACAAAACAAAAAAAAAAAGAAAAGGAAAAAGAAAAAAGGTAATACACCAAAGCAAAACAAAAACACACAAAAAAAAACAAGTTAAAATCAGAACAAAACCAAAAAAAACAAAAACAATTAAAAAACAAAACAAAACAAAAACAAAAAAAACTAACAAAAAACAAAACAAAAATAATACGTAACGTAAATTTCAGTATAAACAATATAAAACAATACAACATCATAAACAGTCGGGCTACCAAAACTTACCTTTAACCTTCTTTGACGCTTGGGTCCCAAGTAACAGGAGGGATTGCACGAGGGTCAGCTGATAATGGAGTCAGAATATTTTTTTAAAGTCATCATCATCATCATCATCATCATCATCGTCGTCGTGGTCATCATCATCATCATCATCATCATCATCATCATCATCATCATCATCATCATCGTTATCACATTCTTCATCTCCCCACCACCACCACGTCACCAACACCACCGTCATAATCATCATTGTCACCATCATCACCGCCATTAACCACCACCACCATAACAACAACAACCACCACCCAACAACCAACACCACCACCCAACAACCAACACCACCACCACCACCACACACAACTCCCAACATCACAACCCAACACCACCACCACCACCACACCATCCCACACCATCCACAACACCACCACCACCACCCATCACCACCACCACCACCACCACCACCATTACCACCACCACCATCACCACCACCACCACCAACACCACCACCACCACCACCACCACCATCACAACCACCGCCATCAACAACTACACCGTCATTTTCCACCAAATATATATTTATCGTCCTCATTATAATTACCAAAGAAAGCCGCCCAATTTTCATCTTGTTGGAATTTGATTATTTTATCCTCTTCTGTTGAAAAACAAACAAACAAACAAACAAATATCATGAAGACAACATGCAATAATCAGGTTACTCAAAGCAACGTTCACACATTGCGCTGATCTTGCGACCAGCTCACTGCGATCCGAAATCGATCTTCGGATGACCTTCACTCCAAAATTTTGTCGATTGATCAGTTAACCAGTTAAAAAAAACAAAAAACAAACAAAAACAAAACAAAAAAGTGAACTTTTATATAGCGCAATATCCACCGAACGTGCTCAATATCATAATAAAATATCATGAGTCTGACCAATTCAACTTTTGATTTAAAAATTAAGCTCTTAAAATGAGCTTTTATATAGCAATATCAACTGAACATGCTCAAAGCGCTTTACAAAGGGTCCCTGACCAACAACAACACGTAACATATAGAAAGACACATAACGCCTGTTAGGCAAAATTACATTTTTACCCCCGAGACAGCGCTGTTAACGGCCAGGTACTCATTTTACATTTGAGAACGGTGAAAGAATGTGAGTAAAGAGTCTTTTCCAAGGACTCAACTATGCGCCGAGCGAGCCTCGAACCCAGTACCTTCCGATCAAAAAGCGAGTGTCATACTACAAGACTACATAGCCGCGCATAGTTAATTGTCGCACTCTGAATAAAGTCGTATTAAAAATTTGGTTAGAAAACTCGTCCTTTAAAATATCAATCGACTTAAATGACTCTCTTCTTCTTCAGCTTATCCCGCATTTTGCAGGGTTGCCATAATGAATGCCACATCTCCATGCATCTCGGTTCAGCACATTATCTTCCTCCAGGCCCAGTTCTTTCATATATCATCCTTTACCTTATCCCACCATCTAGTCTTTGGGTGTCCCTTTTCCCTCTTTCCCGCTAATTGTAAGTCCAATACTTTCCTTCCCACGTACTCCCTCTCTCGTCTCTTTACACTTCTTAAATGACCATCATCTTGACAAAAGCCCACAAACCTAGAACCTCGCAAATAAATGGTTAAAGAATCGGCTTAGTTCGGAATTGTCCTAAAATGGTGGGTGGGATCGCTGATTGGAGTCGTAGCCATCGGTAACTTATAGCCTAACACTGAAACCCAAAAATGACGTCAAAATGCCAGTCTTTTGCCACAAAAGAAAACAAATCGTGAGTTGTATTCAATAGTTCAACCAATGAAATAACTTGTTTCTTTGAGCTCTACTAACGACAACTCACTAGACGCTACACAAACCTAAAAAATGACGTCAAACTGCCAGTCCTAGACGGTTGTTGTGTCAGGCAGTAGACATCGTTAAGTTATAGCCTGACACTGAAACCCAAAAAGACTGGCATTTTGACGTCATTATTTGTTTTTGTTTTTGCACCGCCGAGTGAGTTGTCGTTAGTAGTGCTCATGGAAACAAGTTGTCCCATTGGTTGAACTATTGAATACAACTCACGATTTTTTTTCTTTTGTGGCCAAGGACTGGCATTTTGACGTCATTTTTTGGTCAGTGTCAGGCTATAGATAGTATGCAGATGACGTCACTCAGGCCTTTGTTATTGTTTTTGCCATCCGCGTTTGTGAGTTGTTCTCACTAAACTGTATAGATAGAATGCGCTTGCCAAGGAGTTCACAACATTGCCATCCGTAAGTATAACGGATCAACACACAAACTCTGTGTAACCATGAACTTTTATAGTCTGGTTAATACAGTTTAGTGAGAACAACTCACAAACCGGATGGCAAAAACAATAACAAAGGCCTGAGTGACGTCATCTGCATACTATCTATAACAAGACTATAAAAGTTCATGGTTACACAGAGTTTGTGTGTTGGTCCGTTATACTTCCGGATGGCAATGTTGTGTACTCCTTGGCCAAGCGCATTCTATCTATAAGTTAACGATGGCTACGGTCAGGCAAAATATGTTAACGATGGCGACGGTGGACTAGTCTATACACAAAATTATGGATAGTATGCGCTTGGCCAAGAAGCTCAAAACATTGCCATTCGGAAGTATAACGGACCAACACACAAAACTATGTGTAACCTTGTACGTATATAGTCTGGTTAATACAGTGTAGTGAGAAATACTCATAAACGCGGATGGCGAAACAATAACTTGAGTGATGTCAACTTCGTCCTATCTATAGGACACCGAAGTAAAAGTTTGTAAAATCTGACTCCATCACCAGCGTTGTTCGTCTCTTTGAAAATTTTGACACATCGTTATTGACTTACTTGACATAATACTACCTTTCGCCATCAAGGTCGTCCTACTTTGCAGATTCGGCTGTTTTGCAGTTCAATTTTGTGAAAGCAATCCGCTCGTCTCTATTCTGTACTATCATTCTAAGTGATTTTAGTTGTATAGTTCTGTGTTTGCGTGTGTGTGTGTGTGTTTGTGTGTGTGTGTGTGTGTGTTTATGATGTCATTTAATTTAGTATTTTTTAAGTAGTTGTTGAGAGTTAGAAGACTTACAACATTATTACATGTAACTGTCAACATTAAATTACAATTACATAGTATAAATTGCTTCTTCTTTGCAACTTATCAAATTTGGCACAGTGTGTAGTCAACCCTTTCAAAACGATTTGTTCCTGATTCTAAGATAATTGATTGCATGTGTTCTATGTAAGCCATATGTCTATTACCCATCATCATTGATAAGAAACATCAATAAAACATTTTTATAGAACACCAGATGTTATTTGCCATTTTCATTCACATCCTCTTCGTCAATATGACAATAAGACCATAATATTCTAAAATATAGAAGAAAGATGATTTGTTTGTTTTTGTTTTTAAGGGTTTTACGGCGCTTGCAACACATTTAGGTTATATCAGCGCCAGTAAAAAGGAAGAAAATGGGATAGTAAAAAGTTCTAGAATTACAATTACAGCACCCAAGAAAAAGTAAGACAAAGGGGAATTGAGAACAAATAGGGATCAGATGTAGATTCCAAGAGCACACCACCAATGTACTTAGTTTGAAATCACCTACAAGTCTCATCCAGACACAAGCACAAAATCCAACAAAGAGGAACACACTCAAATGCTTACATTATACATTCAAAATAAAAATAATAATACATAACAGAGAGATGATTTACAAGGAAAAAAATATCATCTCCCAAAACAATAACTGCATTTGATTGTTTCCCTCCCAGCTAGGATTCCGGCCAGTGCCAGGACAAAACCAAGTAATCTCATTCCGAGACAAAGACAGAAAGCATGTTGGATAACAGATATAAGGGGATAGAAGACACAGTATGTACCTCCCTGCCCGCTATGGGAGGTCAGGATCCCCACCAAGAAAGATGATTTAGAAACACATTATTACAAAATGACTATCAGAGCTTATGACGCAAATGCTCTACTTATATTGGTTATTTTAATTGTATAAATAATAACCAACAATGTTATTATTATTATTAACAATGATAAATTAAAGTACATTGCAATCTTTATGTGTTTCTGTTACGTTAGTTAACTGATTACGAACCCCCCCCCCCCTAAAAAAATGAAAAAAAAGAAGAATGAAAATAAAAGAAGACATATTCAAAATAAAAGAAAATCACAATAAATAACAACCAACCCCCCCCCCCTCCCCAACAAAGCAAAACAAACAAAAATTAACAGACATTCAATCTTAAAACAAACAAGAAAAGGTGCACATATTTCAACACATATTTGAAACATGTACTCGTCGCAACGAACAAACCATCCGACAAATTAACAAATAAAAGAAATATAAAAGGTAACAACCAATTAAAAACAAACAATACAAATTCCAAACATAAAAAATAAACAAAGCAAATAACAAAAAAACCCCCAAAAAGTAAAATAAATAAAAAACAAAAAAACAAAACAAACAAAATACCAAACCAACCCCCCCCCCCCAAACCCCCAAAAGAATGAAAAATATTAACAAAAACAATAACAACAACAAACAAACAAACAAACAAACCCTGCAGCAAGGCTTTTGGAAATGAGTACTAGATACTAAAGTGGACCTACAGCCTTTATTTGGGAGTGATTTTCTTTGCTTATTATAGCGTCGTTTTTATTGCTTTGTTTTGATGCTGTTTGATATACTTGATTGCACGTGTGTGTGTGTGTGTGTGTGTGTGTGTGTGTGTGTGTTTTGTGCGTTTATATATAAATTTATATTTGTGCTATTTGTACAATGAAGTAGATAAATGGTTTTTCTTTAATATCATATAAATTAAAAAGTTCTATCTTTCCATTTACGCTCGCAATTTACATTTTTTGAGGTGTGTATTTTTTTCTGATGGTGGCCCTAAATTCGACACTGGGACCGTAATTTCGACACTAGGGGCCCTAAATTCGACACCTACGTCACGAGTTCTATACATGCAGTGGCGTATCCTAACTTGTGTTATAAGGTCCACTGCTCTTTTCTCACTGTCTTCTTTTAACATATTACTATATTCTTAACTCACCAAAATGATTAATCTTGGCATAAAATGAGAGAGTTTGTCCTTAAGTATGTATAACTACTACTACTACCACTACTACTACTACTACTACTACTACACTACTACTACTACTACTACTACTACTACTACTACTACTACTACTTACACTACTCCTACTCCTACTACTACTACTACTACTACTACTACTACTACTACTACTACTACTACTACTACACTACTACCACTACTACTACTACTACTACTACTACTACTACTACTACTACTACTACTACTACTACTACTACTACTACACTACTACTACTACTATACTACTACTACTACTACTACTACTACCACTACTACACTACTACTACTACTACTACTACTACTACTACTACTACTACTACTACTACTACTACTACTACTACTACTACTACCACTACTACCTACTCTACTACTACTACTACTACTACTACTACTACTACTACTACTTACTACTACTACTACTACTACTACTACTACTACTACTACTACTACTACTACTACTACTACTACTACTACTACTACTACTACTACTACTACTACTACTACTACTACTACTACTACTACCACTACTCTACTACTACTACTACTACTACTACTACTACTATACTACTACTACTACTACTACTACTACTATACTACTACTACTATACTACTATTACTACTACCACTATTACTACTACTACTACTCTACTACTACTACTACTACTACTACTACTACTACTACTACTACTACTACTACTACTACTACTACTTCTTCTTCTTCTTCTCCTCCTCTCTCTCTCTCTCTCTCTCTATCTCTCTCTCTCTCTCACACACATTCACACACACACACACATACGCACACACACAATTTATATACGTGCGAATAACCACGATATTCAATAATTTTACACAGACTTCTTTGTAATTTAACTGGAAACCGATACATTAATGACCCTGTGTCGTCCAATAGTGTTTAGTTGATTTCTCCCTAAATTATCTGGCAACTTCTTATATTGTTTACTTTTCTTACCTCCTACTTCCGATTGGAGTGACAGTCACTTTGTCTTTGATTAAACTTCTCGTCTTATCTTTCACTTGTCGTCGACATTCCTTTATTTTTAATTGTGTAAGATCGTAACATTCACACATCTTACAACCCTCTCAATGCTGTGTTGTGTCGGCGTGAAACATTGATTATGAAGTTGAAATCGCAAAAGCTGATTTGAATTGATTTGGCCCAATGGAGAGAATGGATGTAGTTAATTATTATATTTTTAAAATTATCAGATCAGTGACAATGTCATTCTCATGTATGTTTTTTCCAGCTTCTTCTGTTTTCTTTCCTTACTTTTATTTTACTTCTAGCAATATAGCATGGATTACTTACTTACTTACTCCTCTTTGGAGTTTCATAAACACATAAGTTCTACAGTACTTACTTACTTATCCGAACCAGCGACCACCTGAGCTCTAGCCCTTCGGTCTCGTGCAATGACGTAGAAGAAGGTCGACAGTAAGGAGCTCCAGTGACTTCTGTCTACCTCACCCCAGGTCCAACCGAAGGATGTCATTTCTCTATTCACCGATCTTCTCCAAGTTTTCAGTGGTCCCTATTGCGATTAACCTTCGGGGTTTATCTCAGCGCTGTTTTTATTATTATTATTTTTTTTTTTATAATCAGATTGCCGACAATAACGATAAATCATAAGTTATGCTATTTAGATGAAAGGCGATGCTATTCTCATGGTCTTTTTCCCCAGCTTCTTCTATTTTCTGTCCTAACATTTACTCTATTTGCTGCGTCGTCTAGCAATAATCATCATCATCATCATTGCCTTTTTCACCCTGGGTCAGGGTATAGGCCACAGACAAACAGTTTCCATCCTTCTCTATCCTGAGCCAACTTTTTTATCTCATTCCAGGTCTTACCACTTCTCTGTATATCAGCTTCTTTAATTCTTCTCCATGTTCCTCGTGGCCTTCCCCTTGATCTTCTGCCCTGAGGGTTCCAGTCCAATACTTTCTTTGTTATAGTTGAGTCATTCTTTCTAAGCGTGTGTCCAATCCACCTCCACCGTCTTCTTCCTATATCCTCTCCCACTGGTTTCTGCTGTGTTCTTTTCCATACTTCTTCATTTTTTATTCTATCCATCCATTTTATTCTGAGTAGCTTACGCATGCACCTGTTTACGAAAATCTGTACCCTCCTTATACATGCCTGTAATGCGTTCCAAGTTTCACATCCATACAGTAGGACAGACTTCACGTTTGAGTTGAAAAGTCTTAGCTTTAGTTGAAGGGAGATATCTTTAGTTCTCCAAACTCTGTTCAAAGATGTGAATGCAGCCTGTGCCTTTCCTATTCGTGCTTTCACCTCTGCTTCCGTGCCTCCATCCTTGTCAATTATACTTCCGAGATAGCAGAAAGTGTCTATATCTTCGAGTTCCTGATCTTTTACTTTGATCTGCTCCCTTTGACGCGTACCTATCCTCAAGACCTTTGACTTTGCAGGGTGAATTCTTAGACCAATTGATTCCGAGAGGCTGTTTATAATTGTGGTTTTTGCTTGCATCTGGTCCTGGGTGTGGGACAGAAGAGCCAGATCATCTGCAAAATCCAGATCATCCAACTGTGTCCAGGGGGTCCACTGTATCCCATTTCTTCTCCCTTTGGAGGTTTCCTTCATTAGCCAATCAATGGCAAGGATGAACAGGAATGGTGAGAGCAAGCATCCCTGCTTGACACCAGTCTTAATTTCAAAGCTGTCAGTAAGCTGATCTTCATGTACAACCCTGCAACTTGATCCTTCATACATTTCCTTAATGAGGTTTACTATCTTTTCAGGGAGTCCATAATGTGCCAGAATTTTCCACAATGTTGCTCTGTCAATACTGTCGAAAGCCTTCTCGTAATCCAGAAAGTTGACAATAAGAGGAGAGTTCCATTCTATAGACTGTTCTACTATGACTCGCAGAGAGGCAATCTGGTCGGTGGTTGAACGGTTTTTCCGAAAACCTGCCTGTTCGTCCCGCAGTTTAGCATCTGTTGCATTCTTAATTCTCTCTAAAATAATACGGTTGAAAACCTTTCCTGGGATAGAAAGAAGAGTGATGCCTCGATAATTATTACAATTACTGAGGTCCCCTTTCTTTGGAAGCTTGATAAGATGTCCTTCCTTCCAATCCTTTGGGAATATCCCGTCATTCCAGATTCTCTCAAATAGTGGGTGCAGGGCCTCAGCATTTCTTTTCGCATCAACTTTTAGAGCCTCCGGTGGAATCTGGTCTGGTCCAGCAGCTTTCCCCCTTTTCATCTTGTTAATGGCACCCACAATCTCTGCTATCGATGGTGGATCACAGCTAATTGGTAGCTCATTCCTTGCAGGCAAAATTTCTGGCTGGTTGTCTGGTGGTGGTCTGTTCAGAAGGCAGTTGAAATGTTCCCTCCATCGTTCAGATTGAGCCTCTTTTCCAAAAATAGTTTTCCCATCTTTGTCTTTGACTGGTACCTCTGGTTTCCCATATTTTCCAGCAAGTGTCTTGGTAGTTTGATAAAGGATCCTCATGTGTCCTCCAGTCGCTGCTGCTTCTGCTTTCTCTGCAAGTCTGTTCATGAATGCTTCCTTGTCTTTCTTCACAGATTTTTTTGACTTCCTTAGCTATGGCTCGATACTGCTCTTGTGCATCCAGTCTTGAAGCCCTTGTTCGGCTTGCATTCACTTGTTCCTTCCTTGTTCTCCTCTTTTCAATAAGGTCCAAGGTGGTTGGACTTATCCATTCTTTATGTTCCGATTTCTTTACCCCCAATACCTCGTGGCAAGTTGTTATGTAGACTTCCTTGACCTTTGCCCAATGTGACTCTACATCTATGTCCTCCTCGAGCTCAGTAAGAGGTTGGAATCTATTACTCAATTGTAGTTTGAATTCCTCATTCTTTTCCCCATCAAGTGCATTCACCTCGAATTTTCTTCTTGTATGTGATCTGGCCCCGTGTTTTCTGAGTCGAAGCTTAAGCTTTGCCAATAGCAGGTGGTGGTCTGATCCAACATCTGCCCCTCTCCGTACTGTCACATCTTCCAATGAACGTCTGAATCTACGAGAGATACAAAAATGATCAATCTGATTCTCTGTCACACCATCTGGTGAGACCCAAGTTGCTTTATGGATCCTCTTATGGGGGAACACTGATCCTCCAATCACCAAACTGTTGAATGCACAGAAATTTGCAAATCTCTCTCCATTATCATTCATTTCTCCCATGCCATGACGTCCCATGATACCTTCATAGCCTACGTTATCCTGTCCCACTTTTGCATTAGCATCTCCCATCAATATGTTGATGTCTTTCCTTGGCAACTTGTCAATGACTTGTTGTAGCAGACCATAAAATGTATCTTTGTCCTCATCTATTGCATCATTTGTTGGGGCATAGATCTGTACAATGTTCATGTTGATCTTCTTACTCCGTGTTGTAAAGGACGCCATGATGATCCTTTCTCCGCATTGTTCCCATCCTCTCAGTGACTTCTGGGCAAACTTGCTTAGAATTATTCCTACTCCCTGTGTATGAATCCCGTCCCCTCTCCCTGAATATAAAATCTTCTCCCCAGACTTGAGGTGTTTCTGTCCGGATTGTATCCAGTGGGTTTCGCTTACTCCAAGTATATGCAGCCTGTATCTTCTCATCTCAGTCACAACTTGAGAGCTTTTTCCTGCTTCATACATGGTGCGAACGTTCCACGACGCGATTCGAAGCTGCTTGTTTGGCGAAGACGTCATCGGGTCAGCAGAGTCCTTTCGGCTTTGTCTGTTGTCCTTCATAAATTCTGTAATTCCAGAAACTCTTCGGTCGCCCAAGCTAAAAAAAGGATTTAGTTTGTCTGTCTGTGTTTCTGTAACGGTTTGAGTTTAACGGAAAGGGGTGTTAACCCTTTGCCAACCCCCAACCTGGAGGACCAGGTGACTCAAAGATGGGGGAATCACACACCATTAGTCGCCTTTTACGACACGCTGGCTTGGCGTTGGGCTATTCTTGACCCTCTCAGTTGAGGGACCCCGGACACCACACGGGGCGTCTAGCAATAATGCATACATTAAATTTAGAAAAAAAAGAAGTTCAATAATAGATTTTGATATGTAACCAAACGTCCGAAAACAATATAATGGCGGAGTTGATGAATCAATTCCCGATATTATTATGATTACATTTCATCTTTTTTTTTCTTCCGCCCTTCCGCCACGACATCATACGATATCGTCGCTAAGGCATATAGATAATCCATCAAACGGGATGTCTGATGTCAACAGGAATCACCAACGTTGTCCAAGAGAGCAAATTGGCGGTTAATAATCTTGCCCAAAGGCAAACTTTGTCTTTAGGGTCTATTCCAAGAAAAGAGTCGAGTACCCAATGCGTCAGCCGTTGGGCAGCGCCGCAAATTTAGCTAGGGCGAGATGACTTGCTCATGGCCACGCAGAGCAGCGAGTATTAGAACTCGGTACCTTTCGGGTTCGAAGCAAAACCGGTACTGTTGTACCACGCTGCCCCAAGCTCAAAGGTCAAAGGATATAAATAACCCTTTACACCGTACATTACGATGTCGGACTTGAATTCATTGCAAAAAATATAGAACTCGTGTCAGATTTATGTTTTATTGAGTAATATTAAATTAATTTAAATTGAGCTTTATATAGCGCAATGTCCACTAAATGTGCTCAAAGCGCTTTACAATGGGTTCCTGGCCAACAGCAACATTTAACATGTTGGACGGGACACGACGCCTGGTAGGCGATATTACATTTTTTTTTGGAGAAAGGCAACGCTGTTAAGGGCCAGGTACTCATTTTACACCTGAGTACGGTGAGAGAATGTGAGTAAAGAGCCTTCTCCAAAGACTCAACTATGCGCCGAGCGTGACTCGAACCCAGGACCTTCCGATCCGAAAGCGAGTGTCATACCACTAGACCACATAGCCGCACAAGTAATATTGAGTAATATAAATACGGTTTCATAGTCATTATAAACCCAAAAATTCATATTTCTGACCATTCTAGATATAATTTCTTTTTTTTTGGTATCCGTCTGACGCCGATATAAAACAAGTTTGTCGCGAAGGTACAGGTTTGAGAGTTTTTGCCAATACGAGAGTCATTTAACTCGATCGACATTTAAAGTACAGGTTTTCCGACCAAATTTTGAAACACAAGTTTTCCAGAGTAAGGGAGTTACATGTTAAAAGAACTCGAGAAAAAGTAAAAAGGGATCGTGGATAGCTCATACAGTAGAGTCACGCTCTCACCGGCCAGGCGGAGTTGTCGTAGCAGTATGATCTCCCAAACTGGAAATATACATTTGACCCTTTTTTCCTCTCAGCAAGCGACACAACTAAGTAATCTCTTTTAACGACAAAGACGCATAGCAAAACAAAGAAATAAAATAATATAGGAGGACCAACGACACAGCATCGTGACCTTTTCGCCAACCATGGGTCGTCAAACGATCTTAATCATGAGGAGATGGAGGAGAAGAAGGAGAAGGAGGATGAGGAAGGAGAAGGTAGACAAGGTGCCTTGAAAAAAGAAAAAAAAAAAGAGGTAGAAGAGAAAGAAGAAGAAGAGAAGAAGGAGGAGGAGGAGGAGGAGGAGGAGGAGGATGAGTAAGAGGAGGAGGATGAGGAATAGGAGTAGGAATATGAGGAAGCGGTGGAGAAAGAGGAGGACGATGAGGAGGGGGAGGAGGAGGAGGAGGAGGAGGGGGAAAATGAGACAGAAGAAAAGAAAACTGCTATAGAAGAAAAAAAATGGAAGATGAAAGATGTAATAGAGAAAAAAAAATCAAGATTAGTAACATAATTTTACAGTATAAATCTCCCGAAATCAATATAATGTGGATGGGGCACCAAGGCATAAAAAAATAATATATGAATTGACATTCTCACCTTGTGATGTCGAAAAGGAACCTTATGCTTCAGCTACTGTTAAGACATTTATAACGAAAACGACTCGAACACACAGGGAGACATTTACAGAGTAGACAAGTGAGCGATTAACCGAGTTCTTCATTTAAGAAATAATATGGTCCAATCCCATGTACTTTAACCTAATAATTATATAAATAATATGCGCTTGGCTAAGAAGCTCACAACATTGCCATCCGGAAGTATAACGGACCAACACCCAAAACTGTGTGTAACCATAAACGTTTATAGTCAGGTTAATACGGTTTGGTGAGAATTACTCATAAACACGGATAGCAAAAAAAACCCCCCCCCCCCCCAAAAAAAAAAAAAAAATCAAAGATTGGAGTGGCGTCAACTACGAACTATAAATGGGCGGTTTGGGTCTAATTATTAGGAAAATCCTTCAAAACATTAGTTTGAGATTTTGGTGGAAAATTATATTTTATTATCTAAGAAATAATATGGATAATCTCAAAATAGACTTTATAGGCAGGAAAAACACTATCGAAAAGGGTACAGGTAGCTAGTGAGAAAAGTGTGAAGAGTGTGAAACAGAAAGCGATTTTGCTGTTTTCTCAATATGTCATTTTTCTAGGCGTAGTATGGAATAATGTGTCAAACATTTCTCAGAATCTATTCAATGAAATTTTCTGAAAATCTTCACAATTATCACAGAAATAATGTATTATGTCAACATAGAGAGATTTATTTTGATAAGGTATGTGTATTTTTGATTATAATTATTAATTTTTAACTTCAATTTTGTCATAACATTTTGATTCGCAAATTTGTAATGTTCTAATAAAAATCCCATAATATGCTAAAGCTGCAAAATCTTTCTATAGAGAATGAGATTAGCGGAAGAGTAGCGTCCCTTGATTGGACGTCACCTTACAGAGAGAACGTCAATATGGTTTTGCGAATGAGTCTCTCTCGTCCTCGCTTCGGTGAAGTGTCTCATGATGCCGCTTTCACCGGAAGCGAGAACAAGAGAAGCATGCGCAAACCATATTGACGTTCTCTCTCTATTAACTTCTCCGCCGGTGACGTCCAATCAAGGGACGCTACTCTTCCGCTAATCTCATTCCCTATTATGGTAGCACAAAATGCTACAATGTTGATAAGAGAAAAGAATATGGAGGTCATTCCTTCATTAATTTTTGTGGAATGTTTTCCACAAGATTGTTATAGTTATTTTACCCCTAAATCAGGTCGCAAACAGGAATCAATACAGATAACGTATATTTATCACCAAACGTGGTTTTTTAAACCTATAATGACGATACAGAATGATTAAAACCGCCTAATATAGGTAATTAAAGTTTTTTTTTAGAAAAGACCCAGACCATCCCATAATGTTATAAAACTTAACTTGACCTTTTATGTAGCGCAATAACCACCAAACGTTCTAAAAGCGCTTTGCAAGGACTCCCTGACGAACAGCAACGCTTAACAATTAGAACGGGATATGACGCTTACAGAGATGACGATGTTAACGGCCAGGTACTCATTTTACACCTGAGTACGCTGAGAGAATGTGCGTATAGAGCCTTTTCCACGGACTCAGCTATGCGCCCAGCGAATCTCGAACACAGGACCTTCCGATCCGAAAGCGAGTGTCATACCACTAGACCATATAGCCGCACAATGATTAAACATAAAAAGAAGCATATTATAGGATCGCTTCAGAATATTTTAGTCAAAGCAGTTTCAGTTCGTTATCTCTCCTATTTTGTAATCCGTAACGCCGATATTGTATTATGTCGGAATGGACTTTAAGGACAGACTAGGAAAGACAAGTAGTGACGTCACACCATTGAGCTCTTTGATCTTTTTTTATATAGCGCAATATCCAAAAGCACTTTACAAGTGGTCCCTGGTCAACAGCAACATTTATCATGTAGGACGTGACATGCCGCCTGTTAGGCGATATTACAATTTTTCGGACAAAGACAACGCTATTAACGGCAAGGTACTCATTTTACACCCGAGTACGGTGGGAGAATGTGAGTAAAGAGTCTCTTCCAAGGACTCAACTATGCGCCGAGCGAGGCTCGAACCCAGGACCTTCCGATCCGAAAGAGAGTGTCATACCACTAGATCACATAGCCGCACACCATCTACTTTTCTATTCCCAAATCCTTGGAACCATGTATGTAACCAGGCATTCGGAGAACTACTAATAATGATTAGGTTACATATTGAGTCATGGGTATTTTAGTAGATTAATGTATAGATAGAACGACGTTGACGTTACTCAGGTCTTTGTTATTGCTTTTTGCCATCCATTTTTTAAAACAATTTAAAGTTAAAATGATCGAAATATGAAATTTTGAGTTCATGAACTTAATGAGACTAGTATCGATCATCTAATTATAACGAAAAAAATCCTACCTAACTTTCATAATATTATTGACTAAAATTCAATTTTCCGAATTAATATTACTTCGGCAGAATACAATTTTCGGCTCTGCTGGTAGAGCACTCACTTCACACTCAAAGGGACAAGACCGATCCCAGGTGCTGCTCGAAGCTCGAAGAAATAAATAATAATGTGAAATTGAATGTAAGCTTCAATTTAATTACAAAAAACCCCAGATCAAATGAACGTTTCGGGTTTCCCATTTATCAAAAAACAGGATGAATGAAACACCATAATAATAATAATAATAATAATAATAATAATAATAATAATAATAATAATAATAATAATAATAATAATAATAATAATAATAAATATGGCTGCGTAGTCTCTGTGGACGTTTGCCGTGAATGTGTGCGTCACTTCGTAGTTAATCAGTCTGTTTCTATTATCCAGTTAGTTATCTGCCTCCATAAATCTCTGTCTAGTGCAAGTGCTCTCAGCTTCAGAATGTCATCATGTGTATTAAGGTGCTGAGGCAGTTGGATGTTTCCTTTTGTTGTTGAAATCAGTTCTTCGGTTGTTGTTTCTAAATGTATTTGCCATTTTTTGAGATTCAATGTTGTTGGAAGTGATTAAATTAATGGGATTGCTTATAACCCAATAAACGTGATTTAATCTAATCATTTCACCCTCTCACCAAACACCATTAATAAAACAAGGAATTTGTTAAAATTAAGAACGATGAAAGTAAAACAAATGAATTGAGTGGAATATGTCAGTATATTATGCACTCGCCTCTCTCTGTGTAACTCTCTTTAATTTTATAATTACGTCACACTTTTCTAGCAGATCATTAAGCACGATTTAGGACTCATGATCAGGTATTTATAGATTCTTAATGCCTACTTAAATAACGATAAGGCTGTAAAAAAGATAAGGCGTAAGGATATACTATTCTTTCGTTTTTTTGTACTTATTAAACGAGTTAATTTTATGTTGCCTAATAACACTACGAACTTTCGAGTATGTGTTATTACAAGACAAAAATATAAATAATTTAATAAACACAAAGAAATGAAAGAATACGTTTATTGCACTCCTCCAAGAAAAGTTTTTAGATATTTCATGACCAATTGTAATACCGCGAAGTGGCCGAGTGGTTAAGGCATTGCACTGTGACCCGGATGACCCGGGTTCGAGCCCCGCTTCAGGCACTTTCATTTCTTTTCCTTGAGCAACATTACTAACCCCCAATTTGCTCACTTGGACAACATGGGTGATTCCTGTTGACATCAGACATCTTGTTTGAAGAGTTATCTATATTCCTTCGTGGAATGCCTAGGCGACGACATCGTGGCGCAAAAGGCATAATTAATTAATTAATTTATTGTATGGTATTAGTACTTCTATTCGCCATAATTTGTATTTGCCATCACCTTGAATGGCAATTTGATCCAAATGATAAAAGCGTTGGATTTGCATTCCAAAAGTAAATTTTTAATTACCAATCAGCTGCCTTTTACACCTTATTTCACACCAATAACATGTGCTATAAACTTTTTAGCTGTCGTTGGATAAAGTTTTAATTGAACGCGTTCAAAGTATTATTGCGTTTTCACTAAGAAATTGTAGCGTTTCCCAATGGGAGTGTCGAAGTACTATACGATTATTATACTATCGGTTTTTGGAATTCCGGACTTGTTCATAATCGTAGCACGAGTCTATGTGTGCACGTTGGGAACAAAGTTCGAATTCCAAAACTCAAGAATGTAATAAATCTTTTATTATACTCCCCATTTGAGTTTGGAATGAGTACGGGCGGCAGTTGAAAAGCGTAAGAGAGGAGGTGGCGGGAGGGGGGGGGTGCGACCTATTGACATAAGGCCCCCCATAGACGCCGACATCCGCTGGTAGCGGGACGGATGACCTATCGCTTTGACCCCATCCCTGCGTTTATCGCAGATGATTTTTGCCCACATACGGGGAGATATTTTTTTTAGGCGATCGGCGATCGGGGGCGTGGCAGTATAAAAAGTGGACAATTTTTTTCGGATTTTCGCTGTTTTCACGTCGGATTCGTGATCAGCGTCAAATTTACAATAGGTTTGATACTAAGAACTGTGTGTTTACTCCAAAAATTGGTGAAATTAGAAATAAATTTTAATTAATAGTGAGGCTATGTGGCCGACAGAACCGATCCCAGTTACTGTCTGTTATTCTATCTTTCGTCTTGCCACAATAGTAATTACTTCTCACTAAATTATATCAATCAGACTTTTAAACGTTCAAGGTTACTCGTAGTTTTGTATGACGGTACGTTATTTCCGACTGGTGGATGTTGCGAGCATTTTACCTAAACTCATAGCATCAATAACCGTCCAAGATATTCGCATCATATGTAGCAATAGCTATAATAATCTAACATGTCGAGAGAGAGAGAGAGAGAGAGAGAGAGAGAGAGAGAGAGAGAGAGAGAAAGAGAGAGAGAGAGAGAGAGGAGAGAGAGAGAGAGGAGGAGAGAGAAAAGAGAAAGAGAGAAAAATTTACTTGCGCTATATATACCGCTATATTCAATAAAGGTGCTCAAATCACTTTATAAGGGTCTTTGGCCAACATAAAAACATGTTAGACGAGACATGACTGTTAAGCGATATTGCAATTGTTTCCCGACAGAGACGACGCTGTAAACAGCGAGGTACTCATTTTAACAGTGAACAAGGTGAGAGAATGCGAGTAAAGAGCCTTTTCCAAGGACTCAATTATGCGCCACTCAGAGCGGGACTCGAATCCAGTACCGTCCGATCCAAAGGCGAGTGTCATTTTACAAGATCACATGCATAGCCGCACAAAAAAGTGATGAGAGAATATATTCATATGTATTGAAGGAGGAGAGAGCGGATGGAGTGAGTAAAGTTCTTGGATATTTATAGAAGGAACCAAATTGACGTCACTCATCTCATTGTTATTGTTTTTTGACACCCATTTTTATGATTATTTCTCATTAAAATATATCAGACTATAACGTTCAAGGTTCCATGTAAATTTTTGGGCTGGAGTGATATTTCTGGCTGGCGGACTTTGTGAGTATTTTAATTTAACACAGAGCATCAATAGAAGGAATGAATTTGACGTTAGTCAACCCGTTGTTATTGCTTTTAGACAGCATTTTATAATTAACTTATCACTAAGTTATATCAATCAGACAATGAACGTTCGCGTTTGCAGTTTTGTGTGTTAATATGTTATACCCCGATGGAGATGTCGTGAGTATTTTTCCAATACGCATAACATCCATACATTTACAATCCGATTTACTCATTTTAATAGTGAACAAGGTGAGAGAATGCGAGTAAAGAGCCTTTTCCAAGGACTCAATTATGCGCCACTCAGAGCGGGACTCGAATCCAGTACCGTCCGATCCAAAGGCGAGTGTCATTTTACAAGATCACATGCATAGCCGCACAAAAAAGTGATGAGAGAATATATTCATATGTATTGAAGGAGGAGAGAGCGGATGGAGTGAGTAAAGTTCTTGGATATTTATAGAAGGAACCAAATTGACGTCACTCATCTCATTGTTATTGTTTTTTGACACCCATTTTTATGATTATTCTCATTAAAATATATCAGACTATAACGTTCAAGGTTCCATGTAGATCTTTGGGCTGGAGTGATATTTCTGGCTGGCGGACTTTGTGAGTATTTTAATTTAACACAGAGCATCAATAGAAGGAATGAATTTGACGTTAGTCAACCCGTTGTTATTGCTTTTAGACAGCATTTTATAATTAACTTATCACTAAGTTATATCAATCAGACAATGAACGTTCGCGTTTGCAGTTTTGTGTGTTAATATGTTATACCCCGATGGAGATGTCGTGAGTATTTTTCCAATACGCATAACATCCATACATTTACAATCCGATTACTCATTTTAATAGTGAACAAGGTGAGAGGAATGCGAGTAAAAAGCCTTTTCATAGGACTCAATTATGCGCACTCAGAGCGGGACTCGAATCCAGTACCGTCCGATCCAAAGGCGAGTGTCATTTTACAAGATCACATGCATAGCCGCAAAAAAGTGATGAGAGAATAGATTCATATGTATTGAAGAGAGAGAAGAGCGGATGGAGTGATAAAGTTCTTGGATATTTATAAAAGGACCCAAATTGACGTCACTCATCTCATTGTTATTGTTTTTAGACACCCATTTTTATGATTATTCTCATTAAAATATATCAGACTATAACGTTCAAGGTTCCATGTAGATCTTTGGGCTGTAGTGATATTTCTGGCTGGCGGACTTTGTGAGTATTTTAATTTAACACAGAGCATCAATAGAAGGAATGAATTTGACGTTAGTCAACCCGTTGTTATTGCTTTTAGACAGCATTTTATAATTAACTTATCACTAAGTTATATCAATCAGACAATGAACGTTCGCGTTTGCAGTTTTGTGTGTTAATATGTTATACCCCGATGGAGATGTCGTGAGTATTTTTCCAATACGCATAACATCCATACATTTACAATCCGATTTAAGTTTAAAAGCAACGTAGACCACGGAAATTTTTCCATTTTGTGGACAATAAAGATTTGTTATTAATCGTCATTATTATTATTATTATTATTATTTATTATATTATTATTATTATTATTATTATTATTATTATTATTATTATTATTATTATTATTATTATTATTATTATTATTATTATTATTATTATTATTATTATTATTATTATTATTATTTATAAAACAAATCGACAGTGTTCCCGTGGCAGGTTAAACGGGTACTCCTCGGGACTACTCGCATTCGCACCCTACCCCCCCCCCCCCCCAACCACCACCGCCACCCCATCACACACACACAGCTCTTTTTTTTTTTTTAGGGGGAGTTGGGGGGGGGGCGCGTTGTTTGTAGATTATAATTCAGGGTTACAATGCCCACCCCTGTCATCACATAGTCAAGGCTTTTTGGCATCTGCCAATCCCAAATGTCTGTGTCAAGGTCGACCGTCATGTCGCGACAACGGGTGAGGAGGAAAAAAAAAATAAAAAGAACTGGCATATTATTATATCATTACATTGAAAATCATGAAAACTATTTCTTATTTTGTATGAACGAAACTTTTGCCATCTACCTCTTCCTGGCGCAACATTTATAAAAATATTATTTTAAAAAATAATAACACAGCATTTATTTGGCGCAATATCCACGTGCTCAAATCGCTTTACAAGGGGTCCCAAGGCAACAGCAATATTAAACTTGAAAGACAAGACATGACGCCTGTCAGGCGATGGGACATTTTTTTCCCAACAAAGACAACGAACGGTCATGTACTCATTTCACACCTGAGTACGGTGAGAGAATGTGAGTTAAGAGCATTTTCCAAGGACTCAACTCTGCACCACTCAGAGCGGGTCTCGAAACCTGAACCTTCCGATCCGAAAGCGAGAGTCATACCACTTGATCCATCACAAAACAGGGAGGGGCCCTGTTCTGTCGGCCAAATAGCCTCAATATTAATTAAAATTTATTTCTAATTTCATCAATTTTTGGAGTAAAAACATAGTTCTTGGTATCAAACCTATTGTAAATTCGACGCTGATCACGAATCTGACGTCAAAACAGCGAAAATCCGAAAAAAATTGTCCAATTTTTTATACTGCCACGCCCCCGATCGCCGATCGCCTCGAAAAATATTTAGCAAGACGGGCTTTGCGAGCGATGGACCGTACCTAGGTTTATCGGCCAGGTATTTGGCCACACACATTGCGTTTTCATCCCGGTTTGCCTGATCGGGGTCTGGACCAGGATCATATCCGGGCGTGTATGGAGCCTTTAAGGGGCCAAGTGTGTAATTTTTAAATTGTCTAATTGACAACATGGATTACGAACGTTTTATTGTAGCTGTGGAAAACGAGTCTACCGCTATATGACAAAGCAAACAAGCATTGGGTGATAAGGGCTTCCTGAATTTGGTTCTCCTCTTTTCTATAAAAGGAGATATAATCTGCAACAAGGCATGACACGTTTCTGGTTTCATTCTCAAACAGCCAAGGCATTTGCTGGTATCACTTAGTACTTCGGCAAGAAAGTGGTGGCATTCTCCGAATACTAATCTTCTCCTTACCCTCTCCTTACCACCTATAGGAAAATCGTCACATTCGTTACGATACAACCAACATTTTTCTTTTTCATATTTCTTTTGTACATCAGAAAATTTAAAGAAAATGAACAGTGTGCTGTAGAGCATGTTTTGCTAAAGAAATTATGTATCGTTAGAACTTTACTGTTATGTTGTCTGAGTGATAACAAAAATATTTTTGTGTTAGTTGAGTGTGAGGTTTTGGGGATAATCCTGAAATTGGCTGGTAAGGAGATGCACCCAATATCTCCATCTGTACGCTTTTCTCCGCTTCAGCCAATAAAGCATCATCAATCGAAACACGCAAGAACAACCACGCCTGACGCCATCTTGAACGTGTAAATGACGGACGGGATGTGGGTCCACCCTGCTTGCATTTTCACATGTCTTCCGTTCACGAAAAGTGAGAATATGCGTGAAGTTGTATGCAATGTGAATGTGGCTCCACTCTGCTTACATTTTCACATGTCTTCCGTTCACGACAAATGCGAGTATGTGTGAAGTTGTGTGCAATGTGAGTGTGGGCCCACTTTGTATCGGCCCTTATACGTGCACAATATAAATGTCAGGGTAACTTAAATACTGTAAATGGAATCTCCAGAAACATTGACCAAGATGATTCGAACTGCTTCAAAATCCCACAGACAAGAACACAAAACTACAGAAAGTCTTTCTTCATTAGGACTATCTCGGAGTGGAATGGGCTGGATGAACTGGTCATCATGGCATCACACCTAAACGATTTCAAGGCCCGACTGACATGGACC
>NC_088365.1:2573705-2605641 GCF_034508935.2 Berghia stephanieae
TGACCATTTCCACTTTAAAACCGGTTTTCTTCGTTTTCCAAATCCCGACTTAATACCGCTTCGAGGCGGAGGGTCAAAAATGTAGCCGCTGTCTATTCATTTAGCGGTTTGGTTGCGTGTCTTTGTATTTTAAGAGCGGTTTTACACCTTTCCAAACAGTTTGCACCTTCCGGGTTAAAGAATCCCACTTAAGCTTGCTGTTTTAAAGCTTGTGCTACCTTATACTTTCGTCTTGTCTTTAAGGACTTTTCACAAAACCGTGGCCGTTTTATCCTCCCGTGTCTTTCTTTCTCCAAGACAAGTTGACAGGCAAGGCTTATTGTTCCTGTCAAACCGTGGTTTTATAGTTCCTCTCACTTAGATTCATAACATACAGTCCTCTGTTAACGAGCTCTGTCTAACCGAAGAATATCTCAGTTTGGAGACTTTGGACGCTGTCAATTGTTGTTGATGTATTGAGCGTCAGCCCATATTTGCCCTACCCACGATAATTCAATTCGATATTGTTCAATTACATGCGATTTCACAAGCTTGTTACTCACATGCTAAGAAGAAAATTTTATTCTTTTAGTATAAAATAAGGTGTGATATGAAGTTGTTGTAAAATGAAGAATGTTTGTATTCATCCTAAAATAAAATCAAGAGCAATAACTCATTCAAATTGAAAGTTTTTCTGCTCTTTAAGATGCTTTAAAATATCAATAGTTTATAAGCAATTAAATGTTAAATGTAGATGACAACAATTAAAACTTCAGTGACCTCTTGGCGACTTTCAAAATGTTGGAAGTAAATTCCAATCTTTTTCCCTCTATCGTCTTCTAACATAATAATAAAATAATAATACATGACATTTATAACGCGCATTTTCATCACTGGGTGATGCTCAATGCGCGAAACAATAATACAGTGACATTATTATACAAATGAAACATTATACAAACTACATCAACATAATATTATCATTATACAACAATGTAATAACTAAACATAAAGTCATTAATACAAGATATGTTATAATACATCCACATGCTATGTCAAATACGGAAATAATATAAAATAATGATATAATAACATAAACTAAATTAACATTCATATTGGGGTCAAATTACAAAGATGCATTAATCAAGATGTGTTTTAACAAAGAGATGGTGTTTTAACTTTGATTTAAATATTGATAAGGACTGCGCTTCTCTTATTCTTTTAGGAAGAGAGTTCCAGATGGAAGGTCCGACGTGACTGAACGATCTGCCGCCGTAAAATTTATATTTATATTTATTTGTAACAATTAATTTTGTAGAATCTAGTGCAGAACGTAGACTCCTCGTTGGCTTATACGTTTCTAAAAATTCAGTAATATACAATGGTGCTTGATCATTAAGGCACTTATAGCACAATACTGCTAGTTTGAATTCGATTCTCACTTTAACTGGTAACCAATGCAGCTCATACAAAAGTGGCAATGAGTAGGATGTTATCTCCTTTCTTAAAATCAATTTAGCAGCCGCATTCTGGATACTTTGAAGGCGTGATATTTTATCGTTGCTTACATTCGAGATTAACGAATTACAGTAATCTATTTTAGATAGTATGAAAGATGTTATTAGTTTGCATGTTACTTCTCTTGTTAGGAAAGGTCTAACTGAAGCAATTCTTTTTTAATCCTGTTGTCAAACTTCTACATAGAGAATCAAACTGTGCCTGCATAGTCATATGTTGATCTAGCATTACCCCGAGGTTTTTCGCACACGTTGAGAGGTTAATTGTGCACCCATTTATATTTAGAGTAAACTTCAGAAAATCATCTTTCAAAACACTTTTTCTACCACACACCATCACCTCTGTCTTTTCATTATTCAGTTTTAACTTGTTAATTTCCATCCAGCATTTAACATCTCTAATACAGTCTTCAACACGGGTAATCAATGATGGGATATTACTAGGGATATCGCTTACATAGATCTGAGTGTCATCAGCATAGAAATGATACATTAATTCATTTTTAACAAAAATATCCGAAAGAGGTTGAGTATAAAGAGTAAAAATAACAGGACCAAGGACAGACCCCTGCGGAACGCCGTAATTTAGAGGAAATGTTTCTGATACTGCGCCATCGATCAGAACCGACTGAGATCTTGATGTTAGGTATGATTTAAACCAACTAAGCGCAGTATCTCTTATTCCAAAAGTAATTTCTAATCGTTTAATAAGTATCTCGTGATCAATGGTGTCAAATGCAGCCGAAAGGTCCAACATAGTCAATAAACAGACATGATCAGACATCATCTTAATCTATCTTCTTTCATACATTCTTCCCTTCAGTCAACTTCGGATACGTTCATTTCTGACTTTGTCTTTTCCTTAAAAAATAACTTAATCCTTTTTGTCAAAGTTGAGTTACATGGTTAATTTTTTTAAACATCGCACTTTGTTCCCTATTGTACATTTCTGTATTGTACGGATATGTGGTCTAGTAGTATGACACTCGCTTTCGGATCTGAAGGCCCTGGGTTCGAGCCTCGCTCGGCGCATAGTTGAGTCCTTGAAGAAGACTCTTTACTCGAATTCTCTCACCATACTTAGGTGTAAAATTAGTACCTGACCGGTAACAGCGTTGTCTCTGTCCGAAAAAAAAAATTAACATCGCCTAACAGGCGTCATGTCCCGTCCTAAATGTTAAATGTTGCTGTTGGCCAGGAACTCCTTGTAAAGCGCTTTGAGCACATTTAGTGGATATTGATCTATATAAAAGCTCAATTTTTTTATTGTTTAAATTTCTGTAATATGAGAATAAAGATGTTGTAATACGATTTTTAACTGAAAGCGGTAAACCTATTTTATTGACCATGAGGAAAGACTTGTTGAATGGATCTTTCAGAGGCCTCGAAGACTCGGGCTTTCGGGGAACTTCCTTAACTCAGTCATTCTGCACTAGGGTCAATATAGTTCCCGATACAAGTCAAAAATCGTATAATATTCGTGCTTAGAACGAATTAACGCTGGCATAGCTCAGCTCTCTGTTACTATTTTTAGATTGTCGGATGATATGTTCTCATTGAGATCGACCTATCAGACCTAAAAGTCAAAGGCTATAGATACTATTTGCGTTCGCCCGATTATTCTGGTGAGTATTTTACTCATACATACTATCAATATATTCTTACACGTTGATACACGTGCGGCTATGTGGTCTAGTGGTATGACACTCGCTTTCGGATCGGAAGGTCCTGGGTTCGAGCCTCGCGCTAGGCGCATAGTTGAGTCCTTGGAAAAGGCTCTTTACTCACATTCTCTCACCGTACTCAGGTGTAAAATGAGTACCTGGCCGTAAACAGCGTTGTCTTTGTCCTAAAAATTTTAATATCGCCTAACAGGCGTCATGTCCCGTCCTACATGTTAAATGTTGCTGTTGAACAGGGACCCCTTGTAAAAGCGCTTTGAGCACATTTAGTGATATTGCGCTATATAAAAAAAGCTCAAAGCTCAAAGCTCATAACGTTAAGAACATACCGCGATTATTTTTGCAGAACTACCGCTAATACTAAAAACTTCAATATCCGAAATCCCAACAGGAACAGAACAAGCACATGGTCGTTCTTCGGCACCTTGTGCAGCAATAGTTGTCACAATAATGACCAAGAGAAAACAGCATCTGAGCGACATCTTTGATTCCATCTATTAACTGGAAGAAACAAAAAAAATACATTAGAGTATATCGGTCATAGTGGGGGGCACGGTCTTTGCTTCATACCCAAAAGGTACCGAGTTCAATCACCCGCCTCTGCGCTGTGTGGACTTGAGCAAGTTACCAAGCCCCAGCTCACTTTGCGGCGCTGCTCTGCGGCTGTAGGCTTGTTTTATTCCAGTCTTCCCTTGGAATAGACTCTAAAGACAAATTTCCCCATGGGGATGAATAAAGGGAATTTTATTTTTTCTTATTATTTATTCCTTGCTTGTGCTTGGATGAGCCTTTTAGGGAATGTCAAAATGAGCACATTGAATGGATTGCTCAAGGAGTTTTGTGGTCCCCATTGAATCAATTGCCTTTGTCCTAATTTTTCGTTGCTGCTCTTAACATCAGATCTACACTTCTTCTTCACTCATCTTCCATTTTAATGGCGTTGAAATGACCTACAGATTTTGGCAGCGAGGTAAAAATCCTGAAAGCAATAGCAACAGAAAAACAAAACAAAAAAAAAAAAAACAAAAACCCAAAACAAAACAAAAAACAAAAAACAAAAAACAAAATAAACAAACCAAAAAAAAAAAAACCCAACAAAAATAAACAAAAACAAAACAAATGCAAAACAAAACAAAAAACAAACAACCCCCCCCCCAACCCCAAACAAACAAAAAAGAAACAATATAAAAAATATAATAAACAACAACAACAAAAACAAAAACAAAAAACAAAAAGGAAAACAAAAATTACACAAAAACTATGTTTTGTAATAGGACAGAGAAGTCATGACTTTACACTTTTCTCTTTCTTTCGATTCAAACTTCCTTGGAAGTGTCTAACCAGTCATCTGTTGAGGACTAACAATAAATGGTTTATATATTTAATTATAATGTGAGATTATTTTATTAGTTGCTGAATAGAAACGTCGATTGGATTATTATCTTTATTGATGACCAACGTAGTTTTATCTAGACTAGACAATAAGATGTCATTACTTTGAAACCAGAATAACTGTTGCATAGTGGATGTATCTAAGGCTTCGGTGGACTGATTATTATTACACTTCCAATGAGATTAAAACCAGTATTTTGAAATCTCACTTTTGTTCCCTATTCCTAGAACGAATAAAGTTGAATTTGGTATTGTTTTCAGACCTCCAACTGGTTAAAAAGTCTCACAAAATGTTCTCAATCAGATTATAAACAATAAATTTTACACATAATTATGTGTATTTTACCTAAACGCGTACAACCAATACAGGGTAATCAGAAGAGTGAATCTGTTATTATTTTTAGACCGCTAGTTGTGGGATTAGCTCTCACTAAAGTTCCTCTTTCAGTATCCTTCGTTAACTTAAAGTAAGTACCAAAATACATGTCATTTTTGTATCAAAACCCCACAAAAAACAACAACATATTTTTTGCGTCGCGCTGATATAATATATCTCTAGCCTAGTCTAGATATGATTATATCATGACATTTTATTTTAAACTAGACGTCTAGTTTCTTTTTATCGTGCAAAATATAACTACGAGCTTGCGAGTAGTATTATTACGCGATAAAAAATAACAAGTTTAATAAATACAATGATACGAGAGAATACGTAAGATTCTTAGATATTCCTTGACCAATAAATTGTAAAATGGTTAATTTTGAAATAAATTTATGTTATTGAGATTGATGATTCTAAAAAAGTTTTGTTACTAATCATCAATCTCGATACTAGCCTCGCCCAAGGGAATCCTCTTTAAGCAGAGATTTAGTTCAGACGAGGGTCACGAAAAGATGCCAATTTGTTATTTTTAATGCCAAATGCTTTAAAAAAAAAGAAATCTTGTCAAGACACTGCCCATGGAAATGGGATATAAGGGCGTTAACTAGAAAATGTGATGCCTTGAAAGTTTTTGGTTATTTTTCTAAATGAATCTGTCACCGGCACATGTTGTATCTCAACGAAATATGCCAGATATTTTTGTTGTGGGTTCTATTCTTTTTTTTTTTTGCTCATCTATTTTTCGGAATTGTGTTTTGCCGATTTTTGTCATTGAAGGCACAAACTAAAATTGAATGTGTTTCTCAAAGTTTGTAAATGTATTGAAGTAATGTGTGAGTGAGATCGGTTTTTAAAAAACTCTCACATAGAATTGAAATCCATGTTCCTTCAAATCATTTTGACTTTTGAATAACTCGAAAGCTATGTAAGATATCATCAAACAGTTTTTTGCCATATGTATAGTATTTATTCAAGTTTTGATTGATATCAGTTTTAACACTTTGTGAACTTTGGTAGATGAGTTATGACGTCATCAATAGAAAAGGGCAATTTTAACATAAATCGTAATTTATTTTCACTTTGTCCGACATTATTCTCGAACCTCGACTGACAGCTCACTGAAAACATTGTCTTCTCAGATGAAACAACCTTTTACGTGTCCAGGCATGTAGACAAACACAATGTTCCACATTGAGGAAACAAAAAAAAACCAAAAAAACAAAACAGATGAAGTTATCGAGTCTGGTGTGAACTTAACTGACCAGGGAAAGTGTGGTCGGTCCTTTCTTTCTCGACGACATGACAGAGACAACAGCAAACTGTCAGGCCATATTCGACTCATTCACAGTCCCTCAATTTGATTATATTTAACCTAACATCTTTTCCCAACTGGATGGAGCTCCCCCTTAGTGGAGTTTAAATGTGAGGGAATTTTTAAATGGACATTTCCCAAACGGATGGCTCGGCCGAGATGATCCAATTTCCTGGCCTCCAAGATCACCTGATCTAACCCCACTTTACTTTTTTTTAATGGAGATATGTGAAGAGCAGAGTGTTTAAAACACCCTTGAGATACATGGATACCCTGAAGACTAAAATAAGGGAAGCCGTTCGATCTGTCACATTACTCATGCTGCAAAAGACGTGGGACGAAATAGAGAGACGCTGGAGGCTTGCCATTCAAAATGTCGGTGGTCACGTGGAGCTTTAAATCGGACGATTGTGTAAACACACGATCACAAGTAAGATATCATAACAAAAATTTAATATATTTGTATTAAAGTGGTGAAAAGAAGACCAATGTCGTTATAGCTATTCTTGAGTTATTCCAACCTGAAATGTGTTAATTATTAAAAACAAACTAGCAATGACTATGAAAAATGTTTTTTTCTCTTTTTGAGGAAAATTTTTGTCTAAAATCAAAGCCCTATCTCCACTGAGTAAAAATGTTTTTGAATTTTGAAAATCCATTCATAAATAAACAAGTTATGCAGTTTCAAAGGTGTCATTTATTTGGATGACCCGCAAAGAGGAAAAAAACGCGAAAATATGGGACGCTTTTTCGGCATTTTTTTTCGACCTTTGGTTGTATCTTGCGTAATAAATAGATTAAAAGATTGAAACTTGAAGAGCAAATTAGGATGGTGTTTTGTAAAATACGGGAAAAGTACTCGTCATATTCATATAAAATTTTACAACCAAAAAGAAGAAATGTTCATGTATTACCTTGTCAGCGACAAAACCTCCACGCCTGGTAGTTTTAGAAATATTTTACTCCAAAGAGTAAAAATATATTTTTAACGGTCTTCTGGTAATCGCACGAGTTTTGTCGCTTGACAAAATCTAAAATGACCTTTTTTCTAACGGTGTGCCAACTTTCAGTCATATTCATCGATAAACAGCGCCGTAATTAATTTTTTAAAATAGCATATACGAAACGGCTTCGTCCCATATTTTGTCGCGAATTTGGGCACTTCGTGAGCAAAAAAGAGGCCCAAAGATTTGTGCGGGATAGTCATTGCTAAACAAACACACTGAAAATTACGATTTATGAATGTCAAAATTACCGTTTTCTACTAATGAAGTCAGAACTCATCTTACAAACTTATATCGATCAAAACTTAAATAGATTCTGCACTCATGTTAAAATCCGTTTAATGAAATCGTACATTACATTGGAGTTATTCAAACCTAAAATGTGTCAATAATTATAATTTTTCAAAAATACCCACACTGTACATAAATACATATTACATTTAGAAAAGGAAATATTGACTCTAACTAAAATGTAAGATGCTTTTGAATTCAGCACGTCTGGTTTTCTATACCATGTAATATTTTTCCCCTATCTGCATTACTTCGCAAGATATGTAATATTTTATGCACCATGCTTGTAATTATAACTATTTTTCTGCCAATGTGCAATATTGCGAGTTCCCTGATGTCACTTCTATATTATACAAAGACCATTAGAGGAAAATCCCTGAAACAAAATTGAACCTTTTCCCTGGAGTACTATCTTCGGGTTAACGTGATTTATCTGCCATTTTGTATGATTATTATTTCTATCTAATATTTGAAATTTCTATTTTGTCAAGCCGGTATCAATATACTTACTTGTGCGAGTATTATTTATTGAAATTTAGACCGACTGTAGACCAGGGTTTAAAGAAAAAGAAAATGAAATAAAACAACCGCCTCCCAAAATAACAAAAAACAAAACAAAAAACAAAAAAAAAAAAACAACAAAAAACCAAAGCAAAAATAAACAAAGAAAAACAAAGCAAAGGAAAGAATCTCAAATACAAACAAAAAAAATGCAAATGAAATGATTAAACTAAAAAAAATCCCTAAACAAACAAAAACCAACACACAAACAATAAAACAACAAAAAACAAAAGGAAGTGAGGCAAAATCTTTTTGAAGATATATACCCTTCCCTTCCCTCCCTTCCCCCCCCCCCCCCCACCAACCCACACCTCTAAAGAAATTATAAAACAAAACAAAACAAAAGAGGAAATAACTAAAAATGAATACAAACAAACAAACAAAAAAGAAAGACAAAGAAAAAGGAACAGACATTTTAAATAAGCCCCAACAAATAACCAGTTTTTTATAAAAATCAGTACAGTAGATTTTAAGCTCAACAGCTTCTAACATAAATATTCACTGTAGCCAAATACTATTGTCTACTTACCGACCAGTCAGTCAGCTTTCATACTAGTACTCAGAGCGGGCGAGCTTTTATAATACTCCTGTGACGATTTCAAATTGGCCTATCTGACAAGTTCTTGAATTATAAAGTTGTTATTTTTTGTTATAGTAAACTTTGTCCCCAAAATTAAATATTAATATTTTTTAAATGAAATTTAGAAATTTAGGAGAGTAAGTTTTTGTTTATAAACTTAAAGAAAAAACAGCAAAAAGAATAACTGCCCCCAAAAAACCCCCAAAAAACCCCCAAAAAACAAAACAAAACCAAAAAAAAACCAAAAAACAAAAAAAAAAAAACAAAAGCAAACTAGCAAACAAAAACAAAAAAAAATCAATTAAAAAATAAAAAACAAAACAAAAGGAAATAAACCAAGACAAAACAAAACAAAAAACCGAGAAACAAATTTTAAAAAAAACCAAAACCAAAAGAAAACAATACTCTTCTCCCTGAAAAGTATGAAATAAAAACAAGCAAACAAAAAACCAAATAAAATAAAATGAAAACAAATCAACACACGAAAAAAAAAAGGATAAAAAAAAAAGTAGAACAAACATTTTAAAGATATTCCCTTCCTCCCGCAGAAGAAAAAGGAAATACATGATCAACTAAAAACAAAAGAAAGCGAAGTGACCGAGTGGTTTAGATATTGCACTGTATCTAGAAGATCCTGGATTCGAGTCCCGCTTCAGTTACTTTCTTTTTTTTTTTTACCTTGGGCAAGATATTAACCCCCGAATTCGCTCACTTGGACAGCATGGGTGATTCCTGTTGACATCAGACATCCTGTTTTATGGATTCTCTATATTCCTTCATGGAATGACAGGCGAGGTATCTACGGATTCCGTTGCGGAATGGCGTAATTTTTTAACGACACACACACATACACACACACACACACACACACACACACACACAAGAGAAAACCCATAAAATAAACACAATCCAAAAAACAAAAAAAAACAAATCAAACAAAACAAACAGAAAACACAAAAAAAAGCCAAATATACCATCCCCAAAATAGTATAGCAGACCCCCTCTTCCCCAAAACCTCCAAAGCAAACAACCCCCCCCCCCCCCAAAGCAGACAACCCCCCCACCATAAAAACAAACAAACAAACAAACACAATAATAACAAAGTTGTCTGTTGGAAAAAAATATAATATCGCCTAACAGGTATATCATGTCTTTTCATACATTTTAGGTGTTGCTGTTGGCTAGGGACCCCTTGTAAAGTGCTTTGAGCACGTTTAGTGGAAATGGCGTTATGTAAATGCTCTCGTCTGTATGTTTTTATTTATAGTCGGGCTATAGGCAATGACGGATATTCTATTTATTTGTCAGTTCTTCATTTATGGTTTGAGGAATAGGAGTGTATTCTTCTTTCAAAATAACTTGAATCTCTAAAACCGTTTTTAATGTCATTCCTTTTGTCAATAGATACTTGGATGACCACGCCTCTCGGACAGTCGTCAGAATGTAAACAATAGCAGTTATTGGTAAAGATAGCGAACTACACAGGTTTTATTATCGATGGTTTGTGTTTCAATCAAATACAATTTGTTCTACAACTTGATCATTAAAACCAACACAGAGAACTATGTGTAAACTTACAAGTTTATAATATGATCGTTAAAATCGTGTGGTAACTAGTCACCCATTTGGTGGTATAAAAACAACAACAACAATGATCAAGGAGAGGTCTATTTAATTCACGTTACTTTTCACAAACAACAAACTATGTTTGTCCGAGCACGTGTGAGGGTGTGTCACAAATTCCATGCTTTGATTGGTCAAAAATCTACTGGTTAATTCTCTGACCTCGCTCATACCATTTATATTTCATAGATGACATATCCAAAGATAAAAACGTTTCTGATGTTGGAAATCTGAATTCACCATAGGTCCTTGCTTTGTTTTGCTTGAAGAATTGAAGATGTTTAGGTTGCCTGAAACACGGGCTTACTCGTTGTACCAGGATGGTACTCGTGTGCTGTTATTTAACCCTCAATGCTGACAAGCCCTGCATAATGGTTAGTTTTATACAGGTCCTACCACAACGTACTTCAAGAGCTCTTTCACTTATTTAGCAGTGTAAGGATCGCCAAGCCGGCGCAATATTCTTTACGAAAGTTTTAACCTGCTTTGGTGAGAAAAAAAAGATTGTTCCAATTGGGGATGGAACTAATGTTCTTGAGCAACAGTCATTTGGAACCTTACAATCGTGTGGTATTCATTGAGCAGAACGTTTGTTTTTTTTACAGATTAGAATGCTTTCTTGTGTACTGTCGTTATGTTTTAGGCATTATGTCATGTTTATTCCCAATAGAGGTTCACAGTGCGCAATGGTATACACTTAGCTTAAAACGCCTTTACGAACCAAACTTTGTTGATTTTTTTCCCCTAACCTTGAGCTGTCGATTTTTGCTCTGTTTTGTAGCTTTGATTAAGGGACAATAAAATTTGTTAATCTTTTAGATTTTACGACAATTCATTAATAGAGTCTAATTTTATTGGCTTTCCAACTACATTCAGTATTTTTAAGTGTGACACGTTATGATATAAAACATTTTTTCATTCTATATTCAAATAAAATATTGTTTTGACTACGGATTTTTCATGGCATGTACTGACACCTCTTAACATGGCACATAGAAAATATACATGATTTGTTCTTCAATATTTAAATAGTTTGCAATTCTGACGTAGACACACAGGTATATTTTGATCTTTAAAATTAGAGAATGGAGAGGACTATTCCGTTTTCTTAATGTCGATTGTATGAACGAGTTCAAGTGTGCATCCACTCTTGAGTGGGGAACCATAAACTTGGATGACTTGTTAACTGAATAAGGACTATTCGGACTTATCTACCTGCGACTCCTTGCTTCAGGTTCAAGGATGGGAAACAAGCGGAACCTCTCCATGTTTAAAGAATCCGAAACAACACAGAAAATTATGGTCAAAAAATCTCTACAGATTTCTATATTTGTTTAACTTTTTTATATCCTCTGCTTACTAACTGAATATGTTTTTAATTGGGCTTTTATAGAGCGCAATATCCACTAAATGTGCTCAAAGCGATATACAAGGGATCCCTGGTCAACAGCAACATTTAACATGTAGGACGGGACATAACGCCTATTAGGCGATATTACAATTTTTCGGACAAAGACAACGCTGTTAACGGCCAGGTACTCATTTTACACCTGAGGAAGGTGAGAGAATGTGAGTAAAGAGCCTTTTTCAAGGACTCAACTATGCGCCGAGCACGAGGCTCGAACCCAGGACCTTCCTATCTGAAAGCGAATGTCATACCACTAGACCACATAGCAGCACGTTACGTATATATTTCTCAGTCCATCAGAGTGCTATGCCCAGAATTTACCCCGGTTTCTACAGCGTGAAACGGACAACGGCAACTGCTGGGGTAAGAACCTTGAAGCCTATTGCAAAAATACTTTCGCCAGATATTACAGACCCAGCTACCCAATCACTGCCAGGTGGATCTGGGGTGGGAGGTTACAGTGAAAAAAAAACACCTTTTCCCCGAAATCAATCTAGGTTTCATCAACTGGGATTTCGACCCTTCCCCCCCCCCCCCCCCCAACATATTTACGGTCCTCAATAAAATATATGAAAACAGTTGAATTTAACACACATTTCAAAACTATGAGTATGAGAATCAAATCACCCATATCATACTGTTTGGAGGCGCCAAGTCACATATTTTGTTTATAGATAGTATGCGCTTGGCTAAGAAGCTCATAACATTGCCATCCGGAAGTATAACGGACCAACACACAAAACTGTGTGTATCCATGAACGTTTATAGTCGAGTTAATACAGTGTAGTGAGAATTACTCATAAACGCAGATGGCAAAAAAAAAAAAACAATAACAAAGACCTGAGTGACGTCATCTGCACACTATCTATAGGAACTAATTTGTATGTTATCACGGCTGAATGTTTGTACAACAATAATACGATAGTAAACAGTCTTCGTAAAATTATTATCACAAATATTAAACCACCGTGTTTACGACAATAGATAATTTCAGTTTTAACTGAACCAGACTGTCATAAACATGTTTGCTACATTATTGTTTACACATGTATTCTCCTATCGGTCGTGAGTGCATCAAAACTTGTGAGTTGCTCGAACAAAAAGTTGTTGATAAAGATTTGCCATACTCGGAACAAAACAAACAAACAAACAAACACGTCAGTAAAATTTTGGCGATAAAGTCTAGACCGTCAAATCTCGATCGATTAAAATGACCTTGACCTTGTCTAAAAATCTCAAACCTGAGACTTCTAAAATGACTGCTTTGAATTTCCAGGTCTGAGAGTTTTACAAGATGATAAGAATTTGAAGAACTTGTTTTCCTGCCCAAACTTTTAAAATATGTTCTTTTTTTTTAAAAGTATGGCGAGAAGTTTTTTGAGCTTTTATATAGCGCAATATCTACTAAACGTGCTGAAAGCGCTTTACAAAGGGTCCATGACCAACAGCAACACGTAACATATAGAACTAAAAAAAAAAAATGACGCCTGTTGGGCGATATTACTATTTTTTTGTGTGACAGAGACAACGCTGTCAACGGGTCAGGCACTCATTTTACACCTGAGTACGGTGAGGTAATGTGAGTAAAGAGCCTTTTCCATGGACTCAACTATGCGCAGAGCTAGGCTCGATCCCAGGACCTTCCGATCCGAAAGCGAGTGTCATACCACAAGACTACATAGCCACATGTTATATTTTGGTTAGTGGCAGGCTTTACGAATATAATTAATACGATGATTTTGCTATTGATTGTAATTAGATGTGTCTGTAAGGTTAAACGGACAACATCAATTGTGTGCTAGTCTTTCCTGGGTTCGAGCCTCGCTCGACGCATAGTTCAGTCTTTGGAAAAGGCTCTTTACTCACATTATCTCGCCGTACTCAGGTGTAAAATGAGTACCTGGCCGTTAACAGCGTTGTCTCTGTCCGAAAAAAAATATAATTTCGCCTTACAGGCGTCATGTCTTGTCCTAAATGTGTTATGTTGCTGTTGGACAGGGACCCCTTGTACAGCGCTTTATGTGTGTGTGTGTGTGTGTGTGTGTGTGTGTTTGTGTGCGTGCAAGAGAAGGAAAGAGAGTGAGAGTGAGAAAGAGTGACTTAATTGAACTCTCTTCCTCGTTTTCATTCATGATTTTCCAGATAAACTAGACGGATACAGCTGTATATGGTAATGATGATAATAATGATGATGATGATGATGATGATGATGATGATGATGATCTTCCATAAACTAGACGGATACAGCTGTATATAGTAATGATGATAATAATGATGATGATGATGATGATGATGATGATGATGATGATAATAATAATAATAATGTATAATAATAATAATAATAATATATAAATAATAATAAAATAATAATAATAATAATAATAATAATAATAATAATAATAATAATAATAATAATAATAATAATAATAATAATAATAATAATAATAATATAATAATAATAATAATAATAATATAATAACAATAATAATATAATATAATATATAATATATAATAATAATAATAATAATAATAATAATGATATGATAATAATAATAATAATAATAATAATAATAATAATAATAATAATAATAATAATAATAATAATAATAATAATAACAATAATAATAATAATAATAATAATAATAATAATAATAATAATAATGATAATAAAAATAATAATAAATAATAATAATAATATGATAATAATAACAATTAATAATAACATAAAATAATATTAATAATGAAATAATAACACATAATAATAATGAATAATAAATAATAATAATATAATAATAATAATAATAATAATAATAATAATAATAATAATAACACGTGACAGAAATGAGAACTTGACTTAAGCAAAAATGCCAATATCCTTGAACGTTATTGACAGACTTTAAATCTGGACAAATATATTGAAATGTTTTTGTCTACAGTTGGAATCAATACTGCAATAAGCCATCGTTTTGCTTGCAATGAAGAATAAACGTTTGTTCTGGCAGATTATGGGTTTTTATGGGTATCACGAACAAAAAGATTGAAACGTGACAACATAATATACAACCTATTCATTTGAAACTCAAGCAAGCCACTGACTTACAAAACGATTGGAAATACCAGTGTTTCCTTTTTTACCCTAACTAATAACCCAAGAACTATGGTTACAAACACGAGGCGGTGATTATTCAATACTAAGCAGATGGTAAAATAGGTTAACAATATTTTCAAGTTTCGCCCCCCCCCAACCACCTCCCTAATTTCTCAAATTCTCTCCCATCACACGTAAGATGTCTTGGATTAGTTGACAACTTTCAAATCTCGCTTAAAGTTTTATCTTTTTACGTCATAAGATGCAATATTATTATCATATTTTCTTCTTGTTATCAAATTGAATTCGTATCACTTTTCCATCCACACTTGTCTTACCGTAATATGTTTTGTTTTATATAACTGTAAAGCGCTTAGAGCCTGTGATAACGGGGTAAAGCGCTATATAGATGCCATTTATTATTATTATTATTTATTATAGATGGAAACTGTGGACTGTAAAAACTGTACAAAATTGATATATTCCTATAACAGTTTCCGAGAAAAAAATATACACGGAAATTTATGGGCTGAGAATACTTTTTCAGCCAATAATAAATAGAGTTATTTATTTTAAAATTGTTTTTGTTTTTGTCTGAAGAGGGGTCTTTCTTTTTTTTTTTAAATTTGTTATATTCAGTTTACTCATTGCTTTTTACAGTCTTTTTAACGCAAAAATAACGTTTATTCCAGCCCTCTCATTGGTAAATCCTATCATTTCTTAGTAAATATGTGTCGTTAAATAATGCTTTGAACGCTGATTTGTAATAACGCAAAAATAACGTTTATTCCAGCCCTCTCATTGGCAAATCCTATCATTTCTTAGTAAATATGTGTCGTTAAATAATGCTTTGAACGCTGATTTGTAATAACGCAAAAATAACGTTTATTCCAGCCCTCTCATTGGTAAATCCTATCATTTCTTAGTAAATATGTGTCGTTAAATAATGCTTTGAACGCTGGTTTGTAATAACGCAAAAATAACGTTTATTCCAGCCCTCTCATTGGTAAATCCTATCATTTCTTAGTAAATACGTGTCGTTAAATAATGCTTTGAACGCTGGTTTGTAATTAAAAATAATATTTTGCTGTGTATGAATACAAATCCAACGTTTTTAGTTTTGGGTCAAATTGCCATTCAAGCAGAAGGAGAAAGATACAAATTATGGTGGATATGTGATTACAAAAATCTAATAATCTTACTTGGAGAGGTGGAAAAAACGTATACGTTCATTTCTTTGTATTTATTAAACTAGTTATATTTATATCGTGCAATAACACAAACTCGCAAGCATGTTGTGTAATTGGGCACGATAAAAATAACTCGTTTAATAAAACCAAGAGATGAAAGAATCGTATATTATCATTGCAATCCCTACGATGTTATGTGACCATGGCCATGTATGTGACCCATCCCCTCGAGTGGGATTATGTTTCAATGGTTTATCTGCTAAAAATGTATACATATAGTTATGATTATGTCATTTAGATTGAGTTTATACGTTTTTATATGTTAAACGAGTGACAAAATAAGAAATAGGCGTTGCTATATAATAAAAATCCGAAAGGGTGTTTGAAAACAGCGTCAGACGAAGCAGAAAGAAAGATAGAAGAAGAAAAACCTCCCTTGATTGAAGACAAAACCTCAGACCTCTTATTACCAACTAGACCTGCCCCTGTTACACCACCGAGATTACCCAATATTTGATGTTTTATTCTTTACAATAATAAGTGATTTTGTCGAAATCCTTTTCTCTATTATAATAAACAAGTATTAAACACATAAAAAAGATGAAAATAACGACTTTTGAGTAACTCCATTTTTTCTTTGAAAATATCATGATTACAGTTTAGGGAACAACCACTGGTGTAAGACAATGATCTGATAAATATGTATTATATATAATAAACAAGCTTTAAACACTAAAGGACGAGAGCTACCATCGTTAACATTTTGCCCGACACTATAAACCGGAGCCATCGTTAAGTTATATCCTGACACCGAAACCCAAAAAGACTGGCATATTGACGTCATTATTTGTTTTTTGCACCGCCTAGTGAGTTGTCGTTAGTTGTGCTCATGGAAACAAGTGGTCCCGTTGGTTGAACTATTGAATACAACTCACGATTTGTTTTCTTTTTTTGGCCAAAGACTGGCATTTTGACTCATTTTTAGTCAGTGTCAGGCTATATGTTAACCGTAGCCATCGTTATGTTATAGCTTGATACTGAAGTCCAAAAGGACTGGCAGTTTGACGTCATTATTTGTTTTTTGCACCGCTTAGTGAGTTGTCGTTAGTAGAGCTCATGGAAACAAGTTATTTCATTGGTTGAACTATTGAATACAGCTCACGATTTGTTTTCTTTTGTGGCAAAAGACTGGCATTTTGACGTCATTTTTTGGTCAGTATCAGGTCATAACTTTACGAAGGCCACGCTAGAACTCTCTAGGACTTGTAGTTTGACATCATTTATTAGGTTTGTGCAGCGTCTAGTGAGTTGTAAGTAGAATTCAAGGCGACAAATGATTCCATCGGTTGAACTAATGAATAGAACTCACGATTTGTTTTCATTTGTGGCAAAAGAATTGTCTTCTGACGTAATTTTTTGGTCAGTGTCAGACTATACGTTTAGGATGGCGACGATGAGAGTGAAGACTAGAGAGTATCTCCATTTTTACTTCAAAAATATCATGATGAAATATAAAGGACCAAACACAGGCATCAGACAAAAATCAGAAAAAAACGGTTTGTATGAAACATTGCCAGACAAAGAAGAAAAAAATACCGAGCAACTTCAACTCAGGATCAAACCTCGGACCTCCTGGTTACCAGGCAATACACCAATGAGGTTTCCCTTCAATAGGGACAAACTATTCCTTTTTTTCTTTTTTACAAGGATACGCGTTTCCGATGTGAACTCTGTAAAATATATTTTTTATCACTCAAACACAATAGCCGTAAAAATTCTTGCGTACATAATTTCTTTAGCACAACTTGCTCCACAACACATTGTTCATTTTCTTCAAATTTTATGATGTTGAAAAGAAATTTGAATAAGGACAGCTACTTGATTTGATTCTCAAATTATCTATTGACGTAAAAACTATAGTATACTGTATAAAAAACAAACATTCAGTCGTGACGACAGACAAAAAGATCGTTTTTCAATGCACTAGTCCTATCAAAATTGTATAGTCCTCCCGCCTCAAAACTGTTGTGAGTGGGGCCTCTTCTTCTTCTTCTTCTTCTTCTTCTTCTTCTTCTTCTTCTTCTTCTTCTTCTTCTTCTTCTTCTTCTTCTTTATTATTATTATTATTATATTATTATTATTATATATTATTATTTTATTATTTATTATTATTATTATTATTATTATTATTATTATTATTATTATTATTATTGTTATTCTTCTTCTTCTTATTATTATTATTATTAGTGGGTCAATATAACAGTATCGCCGTCTAGCATTCTTTCATAACATCCGTCTCCTCTTCTTTCTCCTCCTCCTTTTCTTGCCCATCCTCTTCCTATTTTATCTCCTCCTATGGTTCTTTAATTTCATTCTTCTTTTTAACGTAGTTATCATCACTCCTCTCAATCTTTTCCTTATGAAAACCCCTCCTTTGAAGTTTTACATTATTTAGTATAATGATGGTGATCTTGGCTACACAGTCTCAAGGAGGCTTGTCGTGAATTGTGCGGTTGTCAGCATGTCCACTAATTGTTGGATTCCTTTTGTTACATTTTCCATGGGTCCATGTCTTGTGCCAACGTTTTAAGAGCAAGCAGATCATGTTCCATCTTTAGTTTTGATGGAATAGTTTTTTTTTGTAGCTGTAAAGATACAAAATTTTCTGGTACTGATTGGAGCAGACGATGGTATGTCTGCAGGTTTGCATTTAGTGTTGTTGGTAGAGACATTTGTGTTCGTCCGAGGTATTTCTTCCCGGCATTGAAGTATTCCTTCATTGCTGTCTGGGTCGGTATGTTGTGGTCTCTTTGGAGAATGTGGCCAAGAAGTTTCCATCTTTGTTATTTTATTCTATCACCGACAGGGCGTGCTCTGCATGACTCGACGGAGTTGTTTTCTGTGTGTAGCGTCTAGACTGTCTAAATTCGTTTTCGTTAATCCCCATGCACCACAGTTGTAGAGTAGAACTGATAGTACAAGGACTTCCTAGAGGCGTATTCTTTTGCTTTCGCTTTTGATGTCCTGCCTATATCAGATATTTAGTAGATCGAGAAAGGCGTTTTGTGCTAGCAGTTTCCTTCTTTTATGTCTTCTTCCTCGTTGATCAAGTTCCCAAGCTTCCTGACATTTTTCAAATCATCGTTGGTCTTTTCAACTACCTATATTTCTGTTTTTGTTTCGTTGACTTTGAGGTTCCGTTGACTTATCGTGTTAGATACGACAAGTAGATAATGGTGTGCTTCTTGCTCGGAGTCGTATATAAGGTCCACATCGTCTGCGTAGATAAGCTCACGGATGAGTCTTTGATTTGGAGATAACTGTGATCTTAATTCCCTGAGTGCTGCCTCTAGGTATACAGTGAATAAGATAGGACTATGATCATCGCCCTATAGTGTTCCAGCTAGTGTTCTGATTCCTGCTGATTCTTTACTAGACGTAAATGTGAGAGTTGCATTTGAAAGTAATGCTCTGATCAATCTAACGTGGTCCCTCTCCAGAAAGCTTCTTAGTGTTGTTAATAGTTTGCGTCTACATATTGCGTCAAAGGCAGAACTCATATCAATACCGAGAATTGCAAACTCGCCTTTGTATTTTTGGGTTCTAGGTTTAGTATATATTTAGTATAATATTAACAAGAAATAATTAGGAAAGTACAGAAGACCGCAGAGAATAAAAAAACGTTTGCGGCGATTGGAGCTGAACCATAGATGATACACCAACAGTTACGCACCCTTCGACTGGCCGGGATTAAGTCGCTCTACAATCGAGACCTTCTACCACTCAGAATAGTTTCAAAAGTATTATCTTTTAGGAACTCTTGACAATTTTTGAGGCCAAGACGACAAAGCACAAAAAGTCCTTCAGAGCTATTTGGTCCATGGAGCCGAAGTTTGTCCCAGTTTCTATGGCATGAAATGGACAATGGCAATTGCTTGCTATCCTTTAGATAGGACGCTAGTCTATCGCAAAGGAGCTTCCGCCAGATCTAACAAGACCATGCTATCCATTCACTGCTGGGTGGACAGGGGGTTAGAAAAATCTCGACAGCATCTGGGATCGAACTTTGTCTTCGCCTTGCGTGTGAAGCGAGTGTTCTACCAACTGAGCTATTGTGACAACACACAAACACGATTCAATATATAAAGATCATAATATAGAAAATAGCAAGTCTATGAACACATGCTGTCAGAGGTCAATATTTTATTATGACTGAAAATCTACAAAATGGGAGAGAATTAAATACAATAATAAATTACTACTCACAGCATGGACACGAAGGGCAATAACATAAATTCAAATCACAAAATAGTAATATGATCTAAATATAATGGTCGTCTCCATTGCTGGACACTTGAACAATATAGATAGTATGCACTTGGCTAAGAAGCTCACAACATTGCCATCCAAAAACACACAAAACTATGTGTAACCTTAAATGGTTATAGTCTGGTTAATACCGTTTAGTGAGAATTACTCATAAACGCAGAATGCAAAAAACAATAACAAAGGCCTTCTATCTATAGATAGTATGCAGATGACGTCACTCAGGCCTTTGTTATTGTTTTTGCCATCCGCGTTTGTGAGTTGTTCTCACTAAACTGTATTAACCAGACTATAAAAGTTCATGGTTACACAGAGTTTGTGTGTTGGTCCGTTATACTTCCGGATGGCAATGTTGTGTACTCCTTGGCCAAGCGCATTCTATAGGAGTTGACTCTAGTTTGTGTTTCTCTCTCTCTCTCTCTCTCTCTCTCTCTGTGTGTGTGTGTGTGTGTGTGTGTGTTTGTGTGTGTGTGTGTGTCTGTGTCTTAGAGAACGAAAGAAAGTTAGATAGATAGATAGATAGATAGATAGATAGATAGATAGATAGATAGATAGATAGGTAGATAGATAGATAGCTAGATAGATAAATAGATAGATAGATAGCTAGATAGATAGATAGATGGATATATATATATATATATATATATATATATATATATATATATATATATATATATATATATATAGAGAGAGAGAGAGAGAGAGAGAGAGAGAGAGAGAGAGAGAAATCTAAGCGAGTTAGCTCACGGATTATCGTATTGAAGATGTTTTTAAATAAACAGTGCCTTTCAGCCAGCTTTTACTGTACATAAATGATCCATCAAAAGCAAACCCCATAATATTATACCTTTGTAATGAATTTGTGCAATGTTGTTAATGCTGTGATTATAGTATTGTAATACTAAGAAATAATATTTCTTTTCACTCGAATAATTAATCTAAGGGAGCCAACAACATGAAGTAAATTTCAATAAATTTAAAATGGATTATGCCCCTTGACTGTATGGGCTATCGTTTTAAATCTGATTCAAAGGGGTTTTAACTCACTCAGCCCTAACACCGACTATATCCGTCGTTTAGCCGGGTTATTTTTACCAAATGCCTCTCAATTACAATTTTTCTGAGACAAATTATAGGCGTAGTATCAAAGCTAATGTTTTTAAATTTTACATGTTAATGGTAGTTGAATAAAACTATCTATGCACATGCTCATTTTAAATTTAAAAATTTTCCAATTTTGAAAAGTAGCAAAAATCTCTAGGATTGAGTGAGTTAACAAGAGAACGGCCATACTCTGTAAAAACTCATTTTTAAGAATTTGACTAAAAAAACGCGTACTTCAAATATCGATCGTTGTTGGAAGAACGACAATTTTTTAACATCAAAATATTACTAAAATAATGAACAATAATTAAAATATCTTGTTCGAAAAAAGAACAAAATACCAAACACGGAACGTGGCTTAGAACCATTTAACTTTTCTCCTACTCTTCTTCCTATTTTACCTCTTCCTGTCGTTCTTCAATTTCATTATCCTTCTATGTGTAGTTTTCATCATTAACCTCAATCTGAAGGGGGAATTTGTGCCCGACACGATTGAAATTAGGAATTTTAAAACAGTTTTTAGAAGACTCTCTCTCTCTCTCTCTCTCTCTCTCTCTCTCTCTCCTTTTCTCTCTCTCTCTCTCTCTCTATATATATATATATATATATATATTATATATATATATATATATATATATATATATATATATATATATATAATATATTATATATATATATATATAATTTTCATTCTAAAATCTTTTTCTCTTTGTAAACGTTCTTAAAACATAATATCTGTTTCGATTTAAGTAAATGATATGAGAAGCAAGATAGGTCTAGTTTGTGTTGTTTGTGTGTGTGTGTGTGTGTGTGTGTGTGTGTGTGTTTGTGTGTGTGTGTTAGTGAATGAGTCGTTTCAGCCAGAGTAAATTCTAATTTAAGCGCTTAGAGTCTGGTGTCTCGGAGTTATAGCGCTATATTATTATTATTATTATTATTATTATTATTATTATTATTATTATTATTATTATTATTATTATTATTATTATTATTATTACTTTCTGCAGTCGGCATGCTTGATCCCCTAAAAATGGTGACGCAAACGTTAATATAAATAGTTTAAAAACTGCAATGTAATACGTTTTCTTGTTGGCTGAAGAATAGGTTCAGCTCGAAACGATCCTGGTAAGTAATTCTTATATTATTATATATTCGAGGGCTCTGGATTACTTTTCATTCAACTATATTTAAAATATTATTTCAATTGTAACTTGTATGCCAATTTATAATATAATAGGGCAGAAAAGTAGTGACGTCACTTCTTCTACTCTTCCGGTTCCAAAATCATTGGAAGCATGTACGTAAACAAAGTTTTTCAGATGACTCACAATGAATAGGTTTCATAATATTGAATCAAAAGGTGGCATAACTTTTTAGTAGCAGGATGAATAGGCATCGAGGATAGATGATTATTATTGACGACCATCATATAGATATTTAAACTAGAAAATAAAATGGCTCACTTTGAAACGAGAAGATTAATTACACAAGGTCCTCTGGAATAATCGTTTTACACTTCCAATGAGATTGGAACCTGTTTTTTTTTAAATTACACTTTTGTTTTTCTCTATTATTAGTTTTCATAATATTTCACTCTTGAACTAATTTATAGAGATCTAAACTCTGTCTCAAAAAGTTTGTTTTAAATACGAGTTGGAATTAAAATGACAATAGACCGTTGGCCTTAGTAAAAGAATTGAACATTCAGGTTGTAAAGCATGAACCAGTGATAAATTAAGAGCTTTGACCGCAGAGAAAAGATAGAAATAGGAACAGGGTAAAAGAAAATGAATGTGAACAGTCATATAGCACACTTCTACGAATTTATTATGCTCAATGCTCCCTGTAATGCTTCATTTATTCCACCAGCAGGCCATATCTCCATGTCTTACAGTACCAGTCATCTGTTAGGCGTCCTTTCTTATTAACCATTTTATTACATCCCATACTGCTGCAGACAGACACGACTTATTTACACCCAAGTCGAGTGGGATGGTGTTATATTATGCCTTAACTAAAGGCACAACGTCGGGATCAGAATTTTCAACAATAACTGTACTTCATCACACCACTGACCACGCTTGACATCGCTTGACTATTGTGACAAGACGTGCCACCAAGCCACGCGTGGTTTTTGTAATAAATGGAAAGCAATATATAAATAAATGCAATCAGTTTTCATTCATTCTTAGCGGGAATACAGAAGTTATTGTTGGGGGAGACCGATGGTGAAAACTGTTATTGACATTTATGTGTTGATTGTTTAGTAAGGGGAAAAAACCGGACGCTGAAGAAATACACAATCTACTGTGATCACTGGCAGACATCGTTGAAGTGTTTATCAGGCTGGCAGTTGGCAGCAAAGAGCTGGGATTTTGATGTTGATGTTGGTGATGATGATGATGATGGTGATGCTGATCACCAGCTGCAGCAGCCGCGGCGAAGCTTGTCAAGCTATTAAATAACGCTAATTTAGATTCTAGAGCAGAAACGGAATGGCCGAAACGAGCGATCCCGATACCAAGAGAAGGGGTCAATGCTGGGTGGAGAGCTGGTTCCGGTTTTAGCGGAAATATGGTGTGTACTTCCGGTTTGAGTGGGAATGGTATGGTCTGTGGAGAGGTCTTCGGGGAGGGCAGGAAAGTGAGGCTTGTGGCGGGTGTTAATGGTTTTTGCGATGCTAATGGCGTAGATTGGGGACTGGTTGGTGTTAGTCTTTGATGTTTTAAACCAGGTGAGTTGCTGCTCCTGATTGTGACGATCTGTTGGGCATTTTGAAGTTTTTCGTTAAATATTAAATGATGATGTTGATGTTTTGAATATTCCACATTCGTGGTTGGTCTGTCAGACTCCATAACAGTTAGAGAACTGTCTTGTTTGTTGTTGTGGCACCGGTCATAAACATCGTTATTTTCTTTTTCGTCTTTATCATTTTCGTCGATAATTACATCATCGTCTTCCCCGCCATCGTCGTATTCTTCAATGTCTATTGTGCATTGAGTTTCTTCGTCATCTTCATCGTCAATTTTGTTATCATTTGAATTAGCTTCGTGAAAAGAGAAGTTTATATCTGTTTGAATTGAAGGGCAGTTTCTGGGCATGCTTTCTCCGGACTCCAGTCCTTCACGGTGTCGGATTTCGTCGTCCTTGTGTATTAGTGTGTGATGAAGGAGATAGTCTTCTTTTTTGGAGGATGTGGGCGTGGTCTTCCGGTCTCTGTATCCGCCCACAGTGATGTTGTTGTGATCAGGCGTATGTGCTCGTGTTTTAGAAGGAGAGGTATTTGCAGCAGGGCTCATTTCAAAGTAATTTTCTCGTTTCGACTTAGTCATGGAGTCGCCATCTGTAAATGAAAAAGATAACTAAAATATAACATTGTGATTGTTTAGTGGTGCAATAAGAATTACAGGGCTATTTTACTATTCTAAGAAAAAGCCCAAAAAATCAATCAATCTAAAGTATTTAGTGTTCAATGTATCTAAAAAAATGGAACAGATGTAAATAGAATGTTAATAATTTCGAAGGCTTTAAGGCGCATAATTCATTTCAATCTTTTCTTCTTTCTTATTTTTTCATTCCTGATTTTTTATTCCTTGCCGAGACCCAATATGGAAATAATATAAAATATAAAATATAATACGACAAAATGGTGCTGGTTTGTGTGTTACTAATTCTATTCTTTGTGCTCAATGCAAGCATTGAATGAAATAATCTAGGAATGAAATCTCTTAATTTCCCATTCAAAAAATGTCCTCCTGTTTTGAACTGAGAACGGAGATGATTCGTTGATAAACTAGTTATCCACAATAAACTGTGGCTGAAGATTTGGTTTCCGTTTGAATCATTTACATATCTATTTCTGATTTATGAAAATAACGGCCATACATCACGAATACAGAGTTCTGTGTCTTAAATGGTTGAGAGACGATTTATTTAAGAAACGCATCGGCGAAATTATTTTGGCCATTTTGGGTCAAATTAATAATAATAATAATAATAATAATAATAATAATAATAATAATAATAATAATAATAATAATAATAATAATATAATAATAATATAATAATAATAATAATAATAATATAATAATAATAATAATAATAATAATAATAATAATAATTAATAATAATAATAATAATAATAATAATAATAATAATAATAATAATAAATAATAATAATAATGATAATAATAATAAGATATAGAGTATTCTTATTGAATCTTTTTATTTACTTTATAAGGGCACTTATAGAAGTTGACAAAGAAAGGGGTGGGGGATGGGGGGCTATTTCGTTTTTGTTGAAGTATTTCAATTGTTCTTGATGAAAAATTCAATTTTACAATAATCCAGATTTTATTAATACAGAATAGAATATTTACATTGGGCTTTAGTTTTCCATTGAATACTATACTTTGGGTCTATTATTGCCCCTACATGTTGGAGTATTTTAGATGCTAAACATTTGCTTTATAATAGTCAAAAACATGAAGTTGGATTTGATTTTTATCAAGGGCATGGGCACGGTTTCTTTAAAGGCCAAAAATTATAGTTTTTAACAAAAAAAAAAAAAAAACAACAACAAAAATCACAAAACATTCGTTGAGAATCTTTTAACATTGATCAATGAAAATGAAAAATTAAATAGCAACAATGGTGTGAGCTACAAGTCTGAAAAGTATTTTCGGTATGTGTTTGTGTGTGTGTGTGTGTGTGTGTGTGTGTTTTGTTTTTTTTGTGGGGGGGGGGGTATTTATTTATTTTTTCTTTGTTTGTTTTTTGTTTGTTTAATTATACGCTATATAAATTGATGTATTGTTTAGAGGCGAAGGATAACAGTTATGTATTAATACAATAACTATATGATATGATGTTCCAACCTTTTATGATAATGTCCAATTTCCTCTTCCTGTTTAAATCGCTCGTAGCTTCCCTGATTCTGGGGTGGTCGCTAAGCAACGAAGTGTGGAGAGTGATATCATTGGTTCCTGATGACGTAAGGGATGATATGTCGGAGGTCAAGGGTTGCACGAGTCTTGGATACGACAGGCCGGGGACGGAAAGGGGTGGAGAGGTGTACCAAGGTTGGGGGTAAGGAGGGAGGGGCAACATGGGGATGGGGTGTTGTGTTGGGAAGTGGGGTGGTAATCTGGAGATGGGGAAAGGGGGAGGGGGTTAAATATACATTGGAATTTTACTTTGGTTGATTCAAAAAGATAAAATAAGGATTAAACTTACAACAAATTGAATCTTGAAGTGTTTTGCTTCATTACATTAATGAATAATAAAGACAAAGAAATCTTAAGATTCAGACACAAACACACCACACACACACACACACAAAACACACACACACACACACACACACACATATATATATCTATATATATATTCCATTTCATTTCGTATCATAATTTATTTCTTCGAGCCTCAAGCAGCCACATTTTCTTTATCTAAGAAAGACAAAGCTGTTAACGGTCAAGTACCCATTTTACACCTGAGTACAGTGAGAAAATGGGAGTAAAAAGCCTTTCCCAATTGGGTCTCGAATAATGGACCTACCAGTCCGTTGATGAGATCCATATCACAAGCAAACTAAGGGCTAACCTACACTGGAGACAGACTCCGACGACCCGGCACTGTCGTCCTCTGTCGTCTTCCGGATAAAGACGGCGGGCACGGACAAAATACTAAGAATAAAGAGAAGAGCCGCTAGACCTACCCATACCAGGCACCCGACGTTCTCTGTCGTTTTTTTTTTTTCGAGTTTGGTATGGGTAGGTCTAGCGGCTCTTCTCTTTATTCTTAGTATTTTGTCCGTGCCCGACGTCTTTATCCGGAAGACGGCAGAGAACGACAGTGCCTGGTCGTCGGAGTCAGTCTCCGGTATGGGTTAGCCCTAAGAGCAGCTTACTGGTGAGTGAAAAGAGGATGTAAATATAACCAACAATACCAGATAAAATATCTGGGTTTTTTTTGGTGTGAATCGAATGATCTGTACATTGAATTATTGAAGAGTCTCTACCCCTCACACTCTAAAACAAGTCTTACCCGCCAATGACGTCAAATGCTACGTGATGTGCTCCGCTGTTTCCGAGTGACGTTGCGTTACGTAATATCCTGTTGATGGAACTGACGCTGGGGATTGTAGTCTCGTCACAGATCTTCTGTGCAAGGAGTTGGTCTCGGATTTCCCAGGCAAATATGGATGGGTTGTGGTGTTTTAGGTCCATTATCTTTTTTACCACAAGAGGGGTGGCCACTTGCTGAAATGCCATGAGAAGAAAATGAAAATCTATATGAAAGAATGAAATAAAGAGACGGTTTATCTTATTCATGGGGCAGCGTGGCTTAGCAGTATAGCTTTGCTTCGTACCCGAAAGGTAACGAGTTCGTCTACCCACCTCGCTGTGCGGCCTTGAGCAAGTCACCTCGCCTTAGCTCAATTTGCGGCGCGGACGCCTGGGTTATTCCAGTCTTCCCATGGTACAGACTGTGAAGATGAAGAAAACTTTCCCATTAGGGATAAATAAAGGGAATTATTTTTTATTTTATTTATTTTTTAACTTGATAACTTTATTTTCAAATATGACTCGTCGTCTCAAATTGCTATTGTATGTGACCCAGATGTCAAAAAAAAAAGATTTAAAATTTTACTGGGCATGCTGCAGCAAAAATGATTTTAAAAATTATATTTTTGATTAATGACGTCAATAACCCAATTTATTAAACAGCTATAGGTTCAAAGAGGGTTTTTTGGTTGTTTGATTTTTTCTATATATTTAAAAATTCTTTTTAAAAAATTACAGGACATGGTAAAACTTGCCTTCTTTGCTATATATATGTATATATATATATATATATATATATTTTATATATATATATATATAACATATATATATATATATATATATATATACAAATACATATATATATATATATATATATATACGCAACCACACACAACACATATATATATATATATATAATATATATATATATTATATATATATATGTGTTTATTTATTTTGTCAAAGTTCAAAAATAAAAACAATTCTCCAATGTACAGGCATATGTTTTAATTCGTCTGAAAAATTTACTTTAGCCTTAACTGTTACGCCATCTAATACCGTTTTAAGAAGAATTGTCACAAACCACTGAATTCTGTTTTCATTTCTTCTTCTTTTTTTTAATTGATTTTATTCGAGGAGGAGGTGGGGTGGGGTGTTTTCTTGATCTTTTATACAGAGCAATGTCCACTAAACGTGCTCAAAGCGCTTTACAAGGGGTTCCTGGCCAACAGCAACACTTAACATGTAGAACGTGACATGACGCCTGTTAGGCGATAATACCATTTTTTTTTCGGACAGAGACACCGCTGTTAAGGCCAGGTACTCATTTTACACCTGAGTACGTGAGAGAATGTGAGTAAAGAGCCTTTTTCCAATGACTCAACTATGCGCCGAGCTACAGAGGTTCGAACCCAGGACCTTCCTATCCGAAAGCGAGTGTCATACCACAAGGCCACATAGCTGAATTAATCAACTATAACAAAATAGGGAGCAGGAAGTGGTACGAGTATAAAGATTAAAATCAGGAAACCCGTACATGACACAGTCAGTGTTGCCAGGTGCCTTTGCAAAAATTCCGCCAACTTTATGCCAGAAATCAACCAAAATCCGCCAACTTTCTCCTACTTCACCTGCGACATTTGCCCAAAATCTACCCCAAAAAAATCCACCATCGATTTAAAACACTTTTAATAAACAGTAGTGTATTGTCTCAGAATAAAAATTATGTTACTTAACGCTACTTATCTATTTACGACTATTTACTTTTTAAAGGCATGAAGATTCGGTGTTTCGATTTTGTTTGAGCGGGAGTTAGACTGTCGGATATTGTTTTCACCTTTGGTTAATCTGAATTAGGTTGTGTTATATAGATCTAGGCCAACAGTACACGCACAATAAATAGGTGCTACCAAAAGGCACTTTGGGGAGGAGGGGGGGGGGAAAGAAATAATTAGACATGATTGCTATAATTTTACTTTTTTAAAGGGTATACAAATCACCAAAGATTTGCCATCCGGCAGGCCATTTACCCCCCGCCATGCGATGATAAAAGTCCGCCAATTTGGCGGAAAATCCGCCAACCTGGCAGCACTGGACACAGTGTCAGACAAAAGGGATCGGAAAATTAAATGCAACTCGACTTTGAAGTCAGGTTGATTACATGGAATGATTTTTTTTTTCTTTCATTTTTTTCCTTTCATTTTTTTCTTCTTCTTTCTACTTTATCTCGCTTTGTGTCATGCACATCTTTTCAATTTTTTATATAGAACTGTCTGCTATACATAATGTTTCTGTCATTTTCTGACAAGATTTGATGAACTCGACGAAAGCAGACAATAAACGGTTTGATTTATGACCTGTCAAATTACAAATAAATGATTACACTATACGGTTATTCTTAAGTTCTCGAGTGTGATGGAATAGAATTATAACCGTATTTTACTTACCGCGACGAAGACAACCGTAAATTTATTTCTATTCTTCTTGCATTATATATAAAAAAAAACAACCTTTTGAAATGTATTTGAAGCTGTGACAAATTTTAAAGAGCTCATTCATTTAAATATTCGTTTCTTTACTCTTTCGCAAATCTTCCTTGAATTTTTTTTTTTTTAGCTCTTTGCTTATATGATTATTTATTTATTTGTTTATTTATTTACTACTAAATATATTTGCTTTACGTCTCGTTCTATTCACCTCACCGGCGACTTTTATTCAGCATTTCTTTCAATTCACTCGTCCTCCTCATTGGTTCGTTGATTTGTGTAAGTCATCAATGGATAATTTCTATATAATACACTCGATCGAAAAGAACCCCTCAGTTCTCTCGTAAAGTCGTGAAATCGCATCGCTATTAGATTTCTCCGTGTACGCTGCATAGATTTTACGGTTGGCAGCGCCGATGATTCGGTCCTCTGAACACCGAAACATCCCCTGCCACGGGAGATAATCAAAATATTTATGATTGCTTAATCGTGAAGGGGAGACAATAGAGAGCCTGTTATTTATTCATAGCAATGCGGTTTTTGAAAGCCACTGTCATTTCCACAGCCCGAAGACAACAGAAGTTGGCGCGATCTGGAGTTCAAAGCGGGCAGACGAAAACCATTGATTTGTTTTTATCTCAAAGGAACATTTCTTTTTTTGTTTTGGTATTTTTTACTTTCTTTTCCGATCATCAAAAAACTGTCAGAACATCGTAAATTCACTGAGTTGAGATATTGTTCTTTTACAAAACTTTCTCGTTAAAGAGCTCAGTTGATATGATCGTATCTGTGAGACAAATAGAGATTAAAAGAAAATAAAAACAAGGACAGATCGGGGAGGCATTGATGTGCTTTTGAAAAAAGACAATTATGTTATTTTATTGAACATAATATTGAGATTTTGATGGTTGATTGAACAGGTAGATTGAAGTGAAAATTGAAATGGTATTTTTAAATAATATTATTAGATTCCATTATGGAGTTGATGATGACGTGATTGGTGCTCGATAACTTTCGTGTTCGGACTTTCCCTAGAAAAACGTTTGATCAGATCGAAACTGTGTCAAATGATTTCCATAGAAATAGAAGAGGTAAAAAAACAAAACAAAAAAGAAACAAAAACCAAACCTCCAGCTGTCTGTAAAACTTTATTTGGGTCGGCGTTTGACCCGGTTTACGTTTTGTTAAATTTAATAATCTAATTCTATTTATTTTTACAGCGCAATATAAAAAATTGAAAGTCAGTGCTTTTTAAATTTATTTATTAATTTTTAGGTGTTTTTGTTTTTTAAACTATGTAACATATGTCTTCTTTTTTTTATTCTTTAAATTCATAATCTAACTTCAATGAAACGAAAATCCCTTAAAAGTAATTCTTGACATTATGCAAAGTTACGATAAACGCAAAATTAGAGTAAATGTGTAACCCGCAGCCACAAAGTGGTGTTATATCCCGTTACACCAGATTCTTAAAGAACATGGATTGATATTTTATACTTTATATAGGAGAAAGATTACAGTTTTGTATTTCTGATTATTTGGCATTAAGATTAATTGATGTTCGATACCGGATCTATACGGAGATGGTAGCAATTTGATAAAAGTGAGTCATGTGGTCAGAGGCAGCGTGGCTCAGCGGTATGGTCTTTGCTTCGTACCCGAAAGGTACCGAGTTCGATCACCCGCCGCTGCGGACACCTTGCCCTAGTTCAATTTGCAGCGCTGACGCCTGGGTTATTCCAGTCTTCCCTTGGAATAGAACCTAGAGACAAATTTCCCTTGCTATGGGATGGATAAAGGGAATTTTATTTTTTATTTATCAACATTCTCAATCTCCTTTAATTTCATGTATGGAGTATTAAAATGGAATTGTTTTATCAAAGAGTATTCTTACTCTCCTACGTTTGAATATTTGAACGAGTGTTCAATATCGCTGCGCTATA
>NC_088365.1:2605739-2618809 GCF_034508935.2 Berghia stephanieae
GTGGGAGGAGGGAGGGAGGGGGTGGGGGTGTCGTGGGTAAATTAGGCATTGATTCCAACAATGAAACTGGAATGTAATACATTGACTGACAGACTCAAATTTGAAGTCAGGTGGAGTCAATAATTTGTGATGGGATATGACGTGGATAATAAACTAAATTAAATGTGATGAAGTGTCATTTCATTTTTATGTCGTGTCACTGGTGTGTTTGTCGATCGTGTGTTCGTATTAATTGCAGGTACTGTTGTACCGTGGGAGAATCCCCCCAATAGTGTGAAATTGGGGGTCGGGGGGGGGGGGGGGGAAACTTAAGCTTTTATATAATGCAATGACCACTAAACGTGCTCAAAGCTTGGAATATTTGCTTCTAAAACCAAAGGGAGATTACATATTGTGCTGCTATGTGGTCTTGTGGTATGACAATCGCTTTCGGATCGGAAGGTCCTGAGTTCGTGCCTCGCTCGGCGCATAGTTGGGTCCTTGGAAAAGGCTCTTTACTCACATTCTCTCACCGTACTCATGTGTAAAATGAGTACCTGGCCGTTAACAGCGTTGTCTCTGTCCGAAAAAAAATTGTAATATCGCCTTACATGCTTCATGTTTCGTTCTACATGTTAGATGTTGCTGTTGGTCAGGGACCCCTTGTAAAGCGCTTTGAGCACATTAAGTGGATATCGCGCTATTTAAAAAAAATCTCAATTTAATAATCTGGGAAAGTACATATTTATAAATTCATTAATCTATTTATCTATAAATTTATTATCAAAGATTCCATTTATTGATATCCTCTCTAGGCCCCAGATAAAGTCACCAATATCCAGGCAGACAAAGACATTGGATTGGACAGAATGCCTCATACAGGTATGTCTATGCAAAAAATGTATACAACTTAATCATTGTCTATACTGATAACATCTTCTACCCTACTTTAACTTTTTCATGCCGCAGTTCGATCCACAATTTGTTTCCACATTTGACAAAATGAGATTTTTTTTTTGTAACCTTAAATTTTTGTCTTTTGTTGTTTGTCTCCTGACGAAGGCATAGGGCCGAAACGTTGTTTGTTTTTGTGTTGCTCCTTTATAGATAGTTTGCGATTGGCTAAGAAGCTCACAACGTTGCCATCCGGAAATATAACGGATCAACACACAAAACTATGTGTAATCATGAACTTTAAAAGTCTGGTTAATACAGTTAAGTGAGAATTACTCACAAACATGGATGGCAAAAAAAAAAAAAAAAAAAAAAAAAAAACAAAGGCCTGAGGGATGTCATCTTCGTTCTATCTATAGATAGAATGCGCTTGGCCAAGGAGTTCACAACATTGCCATCCGGAAGTATAACGGACCAACACGCAAACTCTGTGTAACCATGAACTTTTATAGTCTGATTAATACAGTTTAGTGAGAACAACTCACAAACGCGGATGGCAAAAACAATAACAAAGGCCTGAGTGACGTCATCTTCGAACTATCTATACATGAGTCACTTTATTATATCTATCCATCTTATTGGCTCATTTAGGCATATCTAGCTTTCGATCCACAGAACATGGATTCAATTTCCGTGGTTCGATCTCACTCTTAAATAACTTGTGAAGAAAACCGATCTTGTGAGCCCTGTGACAGCATAGTATGATGATCTCTTGAAGTGTTATTTAATCCTTGTGAGGGTTTGTTGTTATTTTAAAAACTGAGCTCTGAGCGTTTTTATATAGCGTAATATCCACTAAACGTGCTCAAAGCGCTTCCCAAGGGGTCCCTGGCCAAAAGCAACACTTAATTTGCAGGACGAGACATGACGTATGTTAGGCGATATTACAATCTTTTCAACAGAGACAATGCTGTTAGCGACTATGTACTCATTTTACACCTGAGTACGGTGAGAGAATGTGAGTAAAGAGCCTTTTCCAAGGACTCAACTATGGGCCGAGAGAGGCTCGAACCCAGGACCTTCGGATCCGAAAGCGAGTGTCATACCACTAGACCCCATAGCCGCACAGAAAAAAGTAACTCGAGCGGCTATTATTTTTATCTCCCAATATTAACGAACGTTTAGATTTTAAGGTAGGCAGGACTGCTTGAGGGAATGTTTTAAAAAAGATGATTAGTATTTGATGTTCATTCGTGTTTGGTGAGTTTAAGATTGAATGGTCTGTGCGGGTATGTGGTCTTGTGGTATGACACTCGCTTTCGAATCGGAAGGCCCTGGGTTCGAGCCTCGCTCGGCTCATAGTTGAGTCCTTGGAAAAGGCACTTTACTCACATTCTCTCACGGGTGTGCAATGGCCGTTAACAGCGTTGTCTCTGTCAAAAAACAAAATGAATATCGCCTAACAGGCGTCATGTCCGGTCCTAGATGCTAAATGTTGCTGTTGGACAGGGACCCTTTGTAAAGCGCTTTGAGCACGGTTAGTGGATATTGCTCTATATAAAAGCTCAATTTTATTTAGAGATGGCAAGTAGGAAGTCAAGATATCAGACATTATTTATAAGATAAAATATAATAATAATGATAATTTTTGTGAGAAAGAAAAGTAAAATTAAAAATCAGTATTGTTGTTCGTGTTGTTGTTGTTGTTCTTGTTTTTGTTGTTGTTGTTGTTCTTGTTGTTGTTGTTGTTGTTGTTGTTGTTGATGATGCTGCTGCTAGTTTCTTTTTCCTCACACCAGACACGTTCCACCGGTGTCATAATTAACACCCTCTGCTTTCTGTCTAAATGGATTCGAATGGATAATTTATGGATTGCGAGCATCCAGACGAATCCAAAGGATAATATTGTTAGACAAAATTATTATAAAGGAAAGAGATTTTTCATAAGAGCCGCTACTTCTCCACGGTCTGTGATTGAGACATACAGTACGGGATACTTATGCCGGCACTCCGTTCACACGGAGAGAAATCTAAGCTATTGTATTATGGGATATCACCGTCAAATCTTAAACGTACTAAAATACTTTTTTTTTATTATATGGGTAAAGAAAAATTAAAATTAAATAATATTGAAAAATAATATTGGAAAATAATATTTAAAAGTATTATTGATAAATAATATTGAAAAATAATATTGAAAAATTAGGTAAGGTAATCATTAGATATCAAGGGATTTAGATAGCCCCCTGTCTTTCAACAAATAAAAGTCTTAATGCCGGGAAATCGTTGAAGTCTCTGGTTTCAGACATTTTGACAAGTTGTGGATCATCTCATTCGATGGATATATGGATAGTATGCGCTTGGCTAAGAAGCTTACAATATTCCATCCGGAAGTATAACGGACCAACACGCAAAACTATGTGTAACCATTAACTTTTATAGTCTGGATAATACAGTATAGTGAGAATAACACATAAAGGTGGATGGCAAAAAACAATAACAAAGGCATGAGTGACATCATTTTCGTTCTATCTATTAAATGTATTTCTGACAAAAATGGATATACCGTGTTTTGTTGATGAGCGGAGTTCAGGATGAATGGATGAATAGGCCGGGAAAATGTGTTGTTTTTTTTCATATCTTTCGTTTCTTTATTATCATGATAATGACTCCGAGTTTTGGAAAGTTTTTTAAAATGGTTTTATGATGTGACAAGGAGCATGAAGTATGAAGTTTACCCCGTGTATTTAGTCGGTTTGCCATTATAGAATGAAGAGTAAATTATAGACGTTTAAGTGGTGAGAAGTGGAGTTTTGACAGAAAGGCGTGAACAATAAGGCGGTTGTTTATGGAGATTTTTACACTTCATCCCCATGGCGGCTGAAAGAGGGATGGTGTTAACCGCCGTATTCTGATTTATTAAAAACGCTTTTTTAAAATATATTTTTGCCAGAAAAATCGTCCTTCAAATTAATGTCGATTTATTAAAATGTCCCTTATCTTTCAAAAAAAAAAAAAAAAAAAAAAAAAAAAAAAAAAATTCTGAAAATTGAGATTTTGAAGCTCAAGATTAGAGATATTTTTTTTTTGGAAAGATGAATATTATTTCAATCGACCGATATTTTAAAGACGACATTTTCTTGGCCAAAATGTTTTTTAAATGTTATTTTTCAGAATACGGCAGAAGGCATAACATATATTATATCTGGGTGGGGATCCTGACCTCCCATAGTGGGCAGGGGGGTACATACTGTGTCTTCTATCCCCTTATATCTGTTTTCCAACTTGCTTTCTGTCTTTGTCTTGGCATGAGATTACTTGGTTTTGTCCTGGCCGGAGTCCTAGATGGGAGGGAAACAGTCAAATGCATAGTTATTGTTTTGGGAGATGATATTTTTTTCCTTGTAAATCATCTCTCTGTTATGTATCATATTATATATATTATATTTATTTTTAATGTATAATGTAAGCATTTGAGTGTATTCCTCTTTGTTGGATTTTGTGCTTGTGTCTGGATGAGTCTTATAGGTGATCTCAAACAAGGTGCATTGGTGGTATGCTCTTGGAATCTACATCTGATCCCTATTTGTTCCCAGTTCCCCTATGTCTTACTTTTTCTTGGGTGCTTTAATTGTAATTCTAGAACTTTTTACTGTCCCATTTTCTTCCTTTTTACTGGCGCTGATATAACCTAAATGTGTTGCAAGCGCCGTAAAACCCTTAAAAACAAACAAACAAAACATATATTATATATTATTGTGTGGATTGTATTCGGCCCTGTCTTATTGTCAACACAAACCTCCTGCTGAATGTCAGGAGGAGTTTGAGTAAGTCAGCGGGTTTGAACTCAGTAGGGGTCGATTCAACCTGGTCCAAAACGTAGGCATAAAGAACATCAATCCTTTCAAATCAGAAAAATTTTTTAAAAATATATTTCAATCATTCTTCATTATATTCTTTACTTGGTATTTGGTATGTTGTAAACTAAATCTCTAAGATTTTGAAAACCTCTACTCTCCTTATCCCCTCACCCCACCCCTAGCCCCCTCTTGCGCCCCCCCCCTCTCTCTCTCTCTCTCTCTCTCTCTCTCTCTCTCTCGATATATATATATATATATATATATATATATATATATATCTGTCTTTTTGTCTATCTATCTATATTTAATTGTGATTTATATGAAGATACAGTTCACTACGCTTAATCGCACATCGGTTAGTCGCACACTCCGCTTATACGCTACGCATTCCCAAAATAACTGATTTTTTAAAAATCGCACCGCTTAATCGCACACCATCTCCGCTTAAACGCTACATCTTGATTATGAAATCAGCGTTGTAAGATGTTCCCGTTCCACACACATTTTCGGCCAAAGCATGCGATCGATTCGTAACAATATACAACAATATACCCATCAGCGGTAAATTGACATCTCAGGAGCCACTGGACTCCGTTCAGCCACTTAAAAGACAATGCCTAAATAATGAATATGAGGATGAGTCATCGGATTAAAAATAAATAAAAACTAAAATTGAGCTTTATTTAGCGCAATATCCTCTAAATATGCTCAAAGCGCTTTACAAGTGGTCCCTGGTCAACAGCAACAAAATTTAACATGTAGGATGGGACATGCCGTCTGTTAGGCAATATTACAATTTTTCGGACAAAGGCAACGCTGTTAACGGCCAGGTACTCATTTTACACCTGAGTACGGTGAGAGAATGTGAGTAAAAACCTTTTCCAAGGACTCAACTATGCGCCGAGCGCGAGGCTCGAACCCAGGACCTTCCGATCCGAAAGCGAGTGGCATACCACAAGACCACATAGCCGCACACACTGTGGCACACACCCCTGACAAACACTGAAAAACTTGACATGGTAGACAAACTACGCCAACTTCATCCAAGAAGAACGCTTGACAAATGATCTACGTTGACGAGACTGGAGACAAAGTTTTATAAATAGAATAGAAAGTAATCAACGCTTCGCGATTACTGTTCTAACAAACAAAAATGTCACATTTTGTCGATAAAACAAGAAAAGGAAAAGATTAAATAAAAAAAACGGATAAAAATAAAAGGGAAAAAAAAAACAACAAAAAACCCCCAAATAAATAAATGAATAAAAAACAAACATTCTTATGAGGTCATGTCTAGAACGTGGCGATCCCAAGCCAGTAGAATACTCATAAGTGAAGGTCCTACATAAATGGCAGATGAAAGCTGGTGCTTAGATGCTATTTTTAGCTTCCTCCCTCAATCGCACACTCCGCCTAATCGACATACTAACCTGAACTCCAAAGGGTGTGCGATTAAGCGGAGTCGATTGTATAAAATATTATATGCACTGAATATTCTACACTTCACTATGACATCTTATTTTAATCTAGTTAGAGCCATGGTAATATTATGGCTAGGTACTTATCCACATCTGGACGTCTAAGAAGTTTAAAAGAATTTGACCTCTGATCAAAGTTAACCTTTCATTCGATGTTGGCGATCGGTTTTACTTGATGGTGGCAAGATTGACAGCAGTCATGTGACCGCACATTCACATCCACTGAGAATTGAAGTCAACCAAACAACGCTCACATACAAACACACAAGCACACACACACACACACACACACACACACACATAGACACACAGAGAGATAAACATATTCTCAACAGCAATAATGAAGTATCATATTTACAAGACACACATGTTGTTGCTTCCCCTCATTAACGCTCGGCATTTAAATAACATTTAATTTTATGATGTCTTAGTCTCGCTCCAGCTAATTAACAGATGGAAACAGGTTCAAATTCAACTTAATTACACCCCCCCCCCCCCCCACACACACACACAATCTAGCAAAAGAGATATTGATAATTACATTTTGCTCCAACAAACAACAAACAAACAAATAAACAAACTCAAATTATAACATGAGGTGAAGGTTACCAACCCGCTCTATGGTTCCATCATTATTTTCCTCTTTATCTTTATTGTTTTTCTCTCCACCCCCCATTTCGTCTCCTTGCTCTGCTAATGACGATCTCTAAAAAACAGAAAAGGGTTATTTTTTAAGGGTAATTGCATGCATAAAGATTTCTATCCTATTCACTATGAATATATTATCTGTTGTTGCATTATCATAATAGAATGTTGCAGTATTGAACAACAAGCAAACTTCTTTTGTGTTGTTCTCGAGACGGAGCAGTCACCAGTTGTCCATCTGGGATGAATTTTCTTGAACATGTAGAAAACAAGGGAGACCACCATTATGAACAATTATTTTTTTTATAACGAAATCTTGCATGCAGGATTGTATGAAACGTTTTGGAATGACAAAGGAAAAGCTGATTAATTTTTGACGACTTTGTTTTCTTTACCCGTCAGGACATGAAACAAATAACCAACAAATATAAAAGTGTACCTGGAAACAAAAAGGATAAATCAACGGTGAAAGACTCGTTGATGAACATCGAGACAGCCGAGGTTTCGTGCTCTAACGACCATGAATAAACCGTTTAAATATTTTAGTACAAAGATAGCGGTGTTTTCGGGTGACTTTCTATATAAAAATAAAGATCAGATGCAATATTTTTACAACTTTTCCCAAATTGATTCAAAGTCGTATGCCTTGAAGTCTTTGGATAAAATGTTGGGTCTCGTCAAAGACAGGTCATTAAACATGTAGGGATATTTTTTGAATGTGTCTTTGTTTCTTCTATAGTTGTCTCGTGCTCCTCAGCATCGTTAGGTGTGCAATATTGGCACAACATGTTTGTGCGGCGTGTTCATTAGATATTGATGCATCATCAGATAAGTCTTAATCTGGAGTTATCGCCCTTCTCAAAATTCTCATCTGAAGTGTTTTAACTCTAAACATGCGCAAGTCGGTTTTACCATAACTTAGCACGTCATCGCATTGCCTCAAAACGGTTTTATGTCAGGGTAAGCCTAACTCAATCTAGCGGTCAAGTCATAAGACGGTGTTATTTTTATTTTATTTTTATTTTTATTTATTTATTTATTTATTAATTTTTTTTTTTTTTGGGGGGGGGGGGGGGGGGGGGGGGGTTGGGTCCTGTATTTTTTTATATTTGTTTTCTTGTGCTTTTGTTCTTTTATTATATTTATTTTTTATTTTCATTTTGCTTGCTATTTTTTGTTTGTTTTATTTTTCTTGTTGTTTTGTTTTAGTCTATTTATGTTTGGTTTGATGCATCATCAGATAAGTCTTAATTTGAATTTATCGACCTTCTCAAAATTCTCATCTGATGTGATTTATTTTTCTTTCGTTTTCTTTTTTTTTCCCTGGTTCTTCTACTTATGTTTATCCTTTTGTATTACGGGTCCATTTTAAGGGGAATAACTCATAATTCGCATCCATATCCAATTACTGATTGTGTCCCTTTCTCCTCCTCCTCCTCCTCCTCCTCCCCCTCCTCCTCCTCCTCCTCCTCCTCCTCCTCCTCCTCCTCCCCCTCCTCCTCCTCCCTCCTCCTCCCCCCTCCTCCTCCTCCTCCTCTTCTTCTTCTTCTTCTTCTTCTTCTTCTTCTTCTTCTTCTTCTTCTTCTTCTTCTTCTTCTTCTTCTTCTTCTTCTTCTTCTTCTTCTTCTTCTTCTTCTTCTTCTTCTTCTTATTATTATTATTATTATTATTATTATTATTATTATTATTATTATTATTATTATTATTATTATTATTATTATTATTATTATTATTATCATTATTATTATTATTATTATTATTATTATTATTATTATTATTATTATTATTATTATTATTCCTCATTTTTTCTTCTTCTTCTTCTTCTTCTTCTTCTTCTTCTTCTTCTTCTTCTTCTTCTTCTTCTTCTTCTTCTTCTTCTTCTTCTTCTTCTTCTTCTTCTTCTTCTTCTTCTTCTTCTTTCTTCTTCTTCTTCTTCTTCTTCTTCTTCTTCTTCTTCTTCTTCTTCTTCTTCTTCTTCTTCTTCTTCTTCTTCTTCTTCTTCTTCTTCTTCTTCTTCTTCTTCTTCTTCTTCTTCTTCTTCTTCTTCTTCTGCTTCTTCTTCTTCTTCTTTCTTAACGCCTCATCGTCAACCAATATTATGTAGTCCTAATCATTGAGTATCATAATACATTTTGAATTTGCCACTGGTCTATATTATGCACCTGTGCTGAAGCAAATTAAAAAATAGAATAAACAAGTAGATAGATAGATAAATATCCTTGTTTTCAAACCATATCTCATACCTTAATCCCCATATCAATTTAATTTCTTTTGTTCAAAATGATCTTTAGAAAACGTTGAAACCTTACGCCTCGTGATGGCACCACATTAACTACATCCCACATCACATCCGTCTATTTAACATAACAATTCACGTTACACAATAACGACCTAATAAAGCCATGAATTTTATCTCATTGCTCATCTACGACATCTCAACTATTTAACCCTCTTTGTACCAACTATAAGAAAATGTCACATTTGTTACGATGCAGCCAACATTTTTCTCATTCTAATTTTTTTTGTACATCAAATGTTTGCTATAGTTAAAGCATATTAACACTATGTTGAAGAGCTCGTTTCGCAGAAAAAAAATATGTTTAGCAAGAACTAACAGCTATTATCTTTGAGCGAAATAAATCTATTTTTGTATAGGTTGGGTGTGAAGTTTTGAGGAAAATCCGGAAAATGGCCGGTAAGAAGAGAGTTAACCCTCTCTTTACTAACTATAAGAAAATGTCACATTCGTTACGATATATCCATACTTTTTATCCTTCTGTTTTATTGTTTATTCATTATTATTTTTTTTTTTTTGTAGATCACGAATTTTAAAGAATGTTTTTTTTAGAAACACAGGTGTAGATCTTGTTTTGTTTTTAAAAAGTATGAATAACAGGTACTTACTACTTTTATTATTGAGGTTAATGAAAAATAAAACAATTTGTGTTGCTTGAATGTGAAATTTTAAAGACAATCTATAAAATGAACGAGAGTTAAGGGCTGTTCCATAAGACTATTTTCCATTGGACCAGACTATCCGTAGGGGCTCTGAACAAGTTCTTACCTTACCGAAGTACCGTCTCCCTATAGAGGTTGAATGTCATGGAACGCCATTCTTCATGAGGGAAATTACCGAGCATGAACAAGTTCAATGTCCATTTATTTCTAAATTAAGAATTCAATAGAAACTCGGGCTCCAATGCTTTTTTTTTCCCTTAAATTTTTTTTCTCTCTTTTTTAAAACTAATTAATGTATTTATTTATTTATTTATTTTTGGTTTTGTTTTGTTTTTGGACCTGAATTTTATGTTATAATAATCCGTAATAATTAAGTCAAAAGAAATGTTATCTGCTATAGGAATTGAGATAAACTCCGACCTCATGAACCAAATGGCTTTGAAGAACTACTTATGATATTCTGAGACAAGGGTTTACCTTCATTGTTTCCAATTCCGTGCTTGATTCTTCAATAATTTCAATGGCTTGTATTAGCAAAAGGCCCCACTTCAAATGTTCAGTTACAGTACAGTCCAATCAAAACAGGAAACGCTTTGACGAATGACTGCATTCAGAACTGGTTTGAAAGTTTCCAAGCATTTAACGTCCGTGTAAAATAAATGCCAAAATGTAAAAATCAATGGAGCTTAATTTTGTTATAAGACTGGACACGAGACAACCTGGCACAGTTTGTTAAACAGACATGTCAAAATCAAGACCAACTGCGATTGGAGATTAAAGACATATGTTACTGCACCAGATGTGTCTCAACAGTATTATATATGGATGAAAACGATGCTTAAAATTGAATTTAAGCTTAACTTATAATATAAAACTTCTGTTAAAATAAGTGCCTTCATTAAAATGAGTGGGTTTTGTTTCTTCAAGTTGAAAAAGATTTTTTAAACAATATTTTCTGATCATTTGGACTTTATAGACAAAATTCCGCATCGAGATAAGTCCGTTTTAATGCAATGGGTTACATAATACAAAGCTACCTACTGCTACGAAAGATTCGTAGAAATACAAAATTTTGGTTACAATTTCAGAAATTCATGAGCATCTCTTAGTCATTAACACTTTTCAAAAATGAAGGTTGGGACAAGACTACATAATTATTTTAATTTATTTTTTAAAATTATTTAATATTTGTGAGTATAAACTGTTGATTTGTAATGTTTACTATAGCGACGACAAGTTTAAATTTTTATTTTCAAGCAGGCAGGTCTACATAACATAAAGAATTTTTTTTTAAATCACCAACGTTTGATCAATAGTGATCGAGAGCTACTGACACCGGGATAAACACCGGCTTTATGACCTTTATGACTAGAAAAGGACAATAACATAAGGATTGTTTAATGTATGAGACGTGGTCAAAAATGCCAGTAGCTAATTCTACGTCAAAACACCGAAAGAATATGATTATTTTGTGGGTATTATACCACCCTTCTCACTGGAAAGCCCTATGTTTTTTTTTTTTAGTTTTTTTAAAAAGTGAGCTTTTATTTAGCACAATATCCACTAAACGTACTCAAAGCCCTTTACAAAGGGTCCCTGGTCAACAGCAACATTTAACATGTAGGACAGGATAAAACGACTGTTAGGCGATATTACAATTTTTCGGACAAAGACAACGCTGTTAACGGCCAGGTACTCATTTTACACCTGAGTACGGTGCGAGAATGTGAGTAAAGAGCATTTTCCAAGGACTCAACTATGCGCCGAGCGTGAGGCTCGAACCCAGGACCTTCCGATCCGAAAGCGAGTGCCATACCACTAGACCACATATCCGCAGTAAATACGTAATAATTGCGGATTCTCCAGTAGTGTAATACAAAAAAAAAAAAAAAAAACAACAACTATAAAATGTATTTTTATGAAATTATCAAAGTCTCGGCATTAATGCGTTAAGAACGCCTTACTGTAGTAAATATCACAATGGGCTCCTCTTGCTCGCTATTATCAAGCCACCTGCGTCGAACGCTCTTTTGAAATCGTAAGAATGACTATAGAGGGAAAAAAAAGATTCTCGTGTCGATAAAGAAAATGTTTGACTAAGTAATGAGGATATAACGTGAAGCAAATTGTTTGATTCGTCCATCTTCGTAGGGGGTCTGTAACAAAACATCTACAGTCATTGTTCATGGACCTGATGCTTGGCGTTTTTCGCGTCTTCTCGCTTCATGGGCGTGAAATATTGAGATTAATCTATCCAAATTTTGCGATTATCGATAAGAAATCTTTAGCGCCAATCTAATGCGGACCAGATATTAATATAGGGATGGGCACGGATGAGTATTTTTAATGGGTTTTTTGAATAACTAGATGTGATCTGAATGGAAATGGAGAAGGGGGAAAAATGCAAAACACACGAAATATGCATTGAAGTTATGTTGTTATTGTGAAAATTCACTCAATGAGAAATGTATGTCATGCAATGTCAAATCACGCACACATACAGTTCAGCTCATAAACACACAAATACACACACACACATCCACACACACACACACACACACACACACACACACACAAACGAGCAAGACTATATATAATATCAAAGTTGATATATGGTTAACGAATTCACAAAAATTTGACGTCCACGTAAAAGCAAGCAAGAAATCAGAAATTTAGATTAACCCTTAAACGCTAACACAGAGTCGTTCTCGTATCCTCGGGTAAAAAAAATATGCCTTTTTCGCCACAACATCATAAGATATCGTCGCCTAGGCATTCCACGAAGGAATATAGATAACTCATCAAACAAGATGTCTGATGTCAACAGGAATCACCCATGTTGTCAATGAAAAAAACGAAAGTGCCTGAAGCGGGGCTCGAACCCGGGTACTTCCGGGTCACAGTGCAATGTCTTAATTAACCACTACGCCACTTCGCCCCTCGGGTAAGTAACGCACAATATCCCACTCGACTCAAGTGTGAATCAGTAGCAGACTATAGGCAGTGATGGATATTGTAAGTGTTATGTAGTACAAAAACGACACCTAACAGATGACTGGGTCTGTAAACTGAAGATATGGTTCCATGTGGCCAGCTGGGGGAATGAATTAATGCAACAGTGTGAAGAGTATTTAGCATGGTGAATCCATGGAAGGGGCAGCGTGGCTCATCGATACGGTCTTCGCTTCGTACCCGAAAGGTACCGAGTTCGATCACCCGCTGCACTTGTGTGGCCTTGAGCAAGTCACCTCGCCCT
>NC_088365.1:2618909-2638909 GCF_034508935.2 Berghia stephanieae
TTCCACAACTTGCCAGGTATTCATTCTTATCTTTCCTTACTATGTGTCCGAAAAAGGATAGTTGTCGATCCACTATTAAGGGCATTAGTTTCCTTTGTTGGTATGTTTGTTTTAGCACTTCTTCGTTCGTTTTGTGTGCGGTATACGATATTCTCTGCATCCTTCTCAAGCACCACATTTCAAAAGCTTCAATGTTCTTTTGTGTTTCTGCATTTGTAGTCCAGCTTTCGCATCCGTAGAACAAGATTGGCCACACGTAGCACTTCAAGACTCGGAATCTAATCCCGAACGACATCTGTTTGTTTTTCAAAATGTTTCCCAGGTCCATGAAGGCCTGTTTGGCTTGAGTTATTCTTGCTCGTATGTCTCGGTTACATCTTCCATCTGTTGTCACTATTGAACCTAGGTATTTAAAACTTTCTACGTTGGTAAGCTGCTCGCCGTGAATCGTTATATTGCGGGTGTTGTTGTTTTCGGGGTTTTTCTGTATTACCATGCATTCTGTTTTGGTGATATTCACTTCCATTCCCTTGGCTTCACTATCTACTACCACTTTGTCAACAATCTTTTGAAGTTGGATTTCTGATGTTGCAATGAGTACCGTATCGTCTGCGTATCTTATATTATTTATGTTGTGACCTCCTACTTTTATTCCCTCCATATTATTTATGCCCCTCATGATTGTTTCTTGGTATAGATTAAACAGATCTGGTGAGGCAACACACCCTTGACGGACTCCTTTCTTAATAGGAATGGAATTTCCTGTAGAGTTTCCGATTTTGATAGATGCCTGCTGGGTGTAGTATAATGTTTGCATGAGTCTGAGGTCTTTCTCATCAGCGCCAATGGAGTGCAGTTGTTTTAGTATTTCTTCGTGGCGTACTCTATCAAAAGCTTTTTTGTAGTCGACAAAACAGAGGTATAGTGGGGTCTGAACCTGTATAGCTCTTTCACTTAAAACACGGAGGAGGTATATTGCGTTCCTTGTCCCTCTGTCAGGTTGGAATCCATATTGTTCTTCTGCGATTTCGGGGTTAATCTTATTCCTTAGCCTGTTGATAATTATACGCAACAGTATTTTGTTGATGTGACTTATTAAACTTATAGTTCTAAAATTTTCGCATCTGACTGCACCTGCTTTCTTTGGTATTGCTATGAAAATAGAGTTACAGAGATCTTCTGGAATTTTCCCAGTATTGTATATATTGTTGAATAATATGTGAAGTTCATCAATTGCTAGATCTCCTAGGCTTTTTAATACCTCTACAGATATTTCATCAGGGCCTGTTGCTTTACCATCCTTCATTCGTTCCATGGCATGTTCAATTTCACTTTTGGTGATGTTTGGTCCGCTTAATGGTTCTTTGAATTTCAGTGGTGGTTCATTTCTATTTGGATCATTGTACAGTTCGCCTATGTATTCTACCCATCGGCTTTCTATATGTTGTTCTTCAAATAGCAGTTCCCCTTGTTTGTTTTGGATACAACTTCCTGCTGCTTTGCTTTTCCTTTTCCCTGATAGTTCTTTTATTCTTTGGTGAGCTTGTTGGGGGTTGGGTTTGTATTCTCTTTCGATTTCGCAGCATTTCCAGTCTAGATAGTTCTCGTGTGCCTCGATGCATTTGGATTTAATGTGGTTGTTCAATGTTTGGTATTCTGCAGACCCTCTGTTGCATTTTCGTCTTTCTTCAAATAGGTTTAGAATTTCATTTGTCATCCATTCCTTTTTGCTGTTTGTTTGAGCTATTGGTAAATGCTTTTCTGTAGTTGCTTTGACACACTTTTGGAATATATCAAATTGTTTTTCACATTTTTCGTTATCAGGTTCACTTTGGCTTTGTATCATGAGTGCATTTTCAAATTCTTCTCTCATTTTTGTTTGTATGCCATTGTCTTTGCATAACCTGTAATCCCTCTTTATTCTACCAGCTGTTCTCTGAATAGCTTTAAACTTTATCCTTACTGTACAAACAACTGGGACATGGTCACTGTCTACATCGGCGCCTGGGTAGGTTTTGCAATTTAATATGCCATTTCTGAATCTTGATGATACTGCTATAAAGTCTATCTGGTTCCTTGCTTAGGTATAAAGATCTTTTAAAAATTATTTTAAGTAAAACATAATGCTTGCGGTATATGGATATTCCTTGAACTACCATGGTTTTTGTTTTATTAAAGATAATAAGGGTGATTTAAGGATTGTAGGTACATCATAATGTTTTAGAATATCATAATCCTCTTGAGAAATATGTTTTATCTAAAAACTAAAGGGCATAAGAATTTGCTCTGGTTGTTTTTTTGTTTTTTTTTTTCTTTTCGTTGGTGTTGTTGTTGTTTTGTTTTTAAAATTTTGATTTTGTGGGGGTTGGGGGGGGGAGAGGGGGCGGGTGTGTGTGTGTGTGTGGGGGGGGGGTTGTAAATAATCAACATTTTATGGTCAAGTTATGGTCATATTTACCCTGACTTTTGGCTTGCTTCCTCCAATGGATCCTGGTTTGATGGAACCAGTTTCGTAGAATCTTGTAAGAATTTTGGAGACGCATCCATGACTAACCAGCAACTGTCTGGAAATGTCGCATGGTCGGACGCCCATCTGGGCCAATTCCACAATACGTCTTCGGACATGCTCTGGCAAGGGACGACCATTGACGAACACCCCGCCTAGCTGGTTCACACCTGTTTGCCCTGGGATGGAGTAAGTACAGAAAGATGAATTATGTCTGTGTGTGTGTATATGTTTGTCGGTGTAAGAACTCCATAGTTCAAGAGACGATGGTTTGCGCCCTGTATGGCTTTGGTCTCATCAGTATTGTTGAGAGCAGCGACGGGTGTGACTCAGCAGACCAATGGCAGTCTCTACCCCGGTAAATAGATTAGAAGTTTCGTCTGTAGCTCTTTTTTTTTTTTGAATTAACTGCAACTGACACTGCAAGTGGCAGGGTTCTGTGTATTTTAACGAGTAGGACCTTTATCTCAAACACATTTGATACATTTTAAACCCATACCCAGATTTTTTTTTTGAGCTTCCTGTCCATACAAGCTTGATAAGATCAGCCCAACTTTTAATCCTAAAAGAATATACTTTGCGAGGGTAAGAAGCTGAGCATGTGATTTTCAAAACCGGCTAAGTCACATCAAGATGGAAAATCAGGTAAACACTCTTACGCAATCCGCTGGTCTTCATAGAATCACGAGACCAAATGTGACCCTTCGCCTCAAAACGGTATTAAGTCGGGTTGGTTAAGAAGTTGAAAATTGTATTTATAGCCAGAAATATCAGACTTGTGTTGAGTTTGTATGTTTTATTGAGGAGAATGGATACCATATTTCAGGGTGCTAATGCCAACAATTTATATTTTAGACCAGTTTTTTAACCTTTAATTCGGCTTCTAAGCATCTGGTTCGTTCCGACATAATACCATTTTGAGACGATGGGTCACAAATTTAAAGCTTCAAAATAATAAGGATATTTCATGGAGCAAACAAAACACAAATATTTCCACTAAATGAATGACATAAAAGATTGTAGTTTTCCCTAAAGGATCAAAATGGGACAGCGGGCTTTGGTAGTCAACCCTCAATCGCTATTTCGCGTTTTACACAACAAAGACCGGAATGACCTCTTCTTCATAAAACCGGAATAAACTCTTCTTTATGGAACCTAACGTCTTTGTAAGCCTATTGTGTGCTTATAACATTACATAATAAAAAAACGAAATAGGATGATTTAATTCATTTGCATCAACACTGAAGAGTTTGACATAAGAATAACAATAATATTGTACTCAATGCTCTGAAATTCATAAATAGTGTTGAGTTACCGATTCCAAAGAAGGAGACACTTCGGTAACAATATTGTAATGCCATATCGTGGTAGATAATGTGTAATTTGACACCTAAGGAGTTGAGGATTCACACTATGGTTGCCCCTGAAGTGGCCGTAAAAGCCTCAAGTTTTTAAAAAAAAAAAAGATAATTATACGTTGCATACGAAACACAATATGGTTTTTATTCCACGAATTTTTTTGCAGCCATGTCAATGTGCAAGTTGGAAAAATAAATATTATGATGATTAATCAAGTAGTTTAATAATATATCATTTCCATGCTCAATGTGCTTTATAATGTTTTAATTAACATGCACAACACACCCAGTAAACCATGTCGTAAAAGACAAATTGAGTGACACCGAATTAGTCGGTTGTTAGACGCCCTTTTTCTTATATTAAATATCTCTGCATTAACTCACTCAACCCTAACAGCGACTATAACCGTAGTTTACCCGGGTTACTTTACCCCATGCTTATTTATTTCATTTTTCAGAGACAAATTGTAGGCGTAGTATCAAAGCTAATGTCTTTAATTTTTACATGTTAATGATAGTTGAATAAAAATATGTATGCACTCGCTAATTTTTTAATCCATTTTTTTCCAATTTTGAAAAGTAGCAAAAATCTCTAGGATTGAGTGAGTTAATGTGGCGGTTACTCAATTACGCCTGAATTGACACAAGCTTTGCGTTTTAAGTATTTTACGCTATGACACGATACTATAACCAGTATTTTCCAATCATTTGAAAGTCTATGATATATTATTATGAAATGCTTCGCCCGTTCGCGCATCATATCAGCTTGTGACTGGCAAGACCATGGTTCGAGTCCCGCTATGAGTGGCTTTGAAGATTGGTACTACGTTTTAAACAGTTTTATCATACCCTTCTATGTTAGGAAAAACCCTATTCTATTGTAGCCTAATAGCAAATGTAATAATACGAGACGTCATTATTATCCTTTGTGAAAAACAAAGCATTTCATAATGGCGTATAAATCCAAGAAGGAGTGAGAAAATTTGATATTATCACTACAGCAATGGAAAACCTACTTGCAGTTATCATTATTTTTATTGTTTTTAAATGTTTATATCTTCATTTTTTCTTTTTTTATTTAATTAATGTATTTTTGATAGATATGTATATCGACATTATACTCAGTCTGAGTCAGACGAATTAGAAGAGAGAGATAGAAAGATGATGAAGAAGAAGAAGAAGAAGAAGAAGAAGAAGAAGAAGAAGAAGAAGAAGAAGAAGAAGAAGAAGAAGAAAGAAGAAGAAAAGAAGAAGAAGAAGAAGAAGAAGAAGAGAAGAAGAAAGAAGAAGAAGAAGAAGAAGAAGAAGAAGAAGAAGGAAAAGGAGGAGGAGGAGGAGGAGGAGGAGGAGGAGGAGGAGGAGGAGGAGGAGGAGTTTATATCTTAAGATCACAACAACAATTAGAGTTAAAACCGGATCCACGGTGATAATGTCTTCGCCACTAAGAACCAGCAATTAAAAGGAAATTGAGAATACAATGTCACCCCTATCCCTATCAACCCCCCCCCCTCTCCTTGTCTTTTTCCAGAGTTGGTCGCAAGACAGCGTATTTAACGACAATATTATTATTTGTTTGTCTACTCCACTAGGGCGCTCAACTATTTAGTGTCTTAAGGTGCTTCTCCAGACACCGTTTGCAGCAGTCGTATTTTAGCCGGCTTTGGTTGTTCATATAGAAGTCACATAGTATTCTTAAGATATGAAGTGAGTAGAAAAGTGCCAGAAGACAATAGAGAATAAAAAATTTTTTTCGCGGCGGTGGTGGGGTTTGAACCTGCGACCTTATTGGTACGACAACTCCGCCTGGCAGATGAGAGCGTGGCTCTACCGTGTGAGCTATCCACGAACACAAAAATATTCGTTTCAAACCCAAAGTCATTTCTAGATCCCTCTCTCACCCACTTCTTGAGATCGCCGATTCGTTCACCACCATCGCGAAGTAATTTTGACCAGCAGTTAAGCTTAATAGCCAATATTCTCATCACAAACATATAACATAGAAACGATTGAGACATTGAGTATGCTCCGGTGTATGGGTGAATTTTTAATTCAGAAAAGTGAGTGGAGCAGGCACTTATGTTGGTAACAACAAGATATGAAGTGAGTAGAAAAGTGCCAGAAGACAATAGAGAATAAAATTTTTTTTTTTCGCGGCGGTGGTGGGGTTTGAACCTGCGACCTTATTGGTACGACAACTCCGCCTGGCAGATGAGAGCGTGGCTCTACCGTGTGAGCTATCCACGAACACAAAAATATTCGTTTCAAACCCAAAGTCATTTCTAGATCCCTCTCTCACCCACTTCTTGAGATCGCCGATTCGTTCACCACTATCGCGAAGTAATTTTGACCAGCAGTTAAGCTTAATAGCCAATATTCTCATCACAAACATATAACATAGAAACGATTGAGACATTGAGTATGCTCCGGTGTATGGGGTGAATTTTTAATTCAGAAAAGTGAGTGGAGCAGGCACTTATGTTGGTAACAACAAGATATGAAGTGAGTAGAAAAGTGCCAGAAGACAATAGAGAATAAAATTTTTTTTTTTCGCGGCGGTGGTGGGGTTTGAACCTGCGACCTTATTGGTACGACAACTCCGCCTGGCAGATGAGAGCGTGGCTCTACCGTGTGAGCTATCCACGAACACAAAAATATTCGTTTCAAACCCAAAGTCATTTCTAGATCCTCTCTCACCCACTTCTTGAGATCGCCGATTCGTTCACCACCATCGCGAAGTAATTTTGACCAGCAGTTAAGCTTAATAGCCAATATTCTCATCACAAACATATAACATAGAAACGATTGAGACATTGAGTATGCTCCGGTGTAGGGGGTGAATTTTTAATTCAGAAAAGTGAGTGGAGCAGGCACTTATGTTGGTAACAACAAGATATGAAGTGAGTAGAAAAGTGCCAGAAGACAATAGAGAATAAATTTTTTTTTTTTCGCGGCGGTGGTGGGGTTTGAACCTGCGACCTTATTGGTACGACAACTCCGCCTGGCAGATGAGAGCGTGGCTCTACCGTGTGAGCTATCCACGAACACAAAAATATTCGTTTCAAACCCAAAGTCATTTCTAGATCCCTCTCTCAACCACTTCTTGAGATCGCCGATTCGTTCACCACCATCGCGAAGTAATTTTGACCAGCAGTTAAGCTTAATAGCCAATATTCTCATCACAAACATATAACATAGAAACGATTGAGACATTGAGTATGCTCCGGTGTATGGGGTGAATTTTTAATTCAGAAAAGTGAGTGGAGCAGGCACTTATGTTGGTAACAACAAGATATGAAGTGAGTAGAAAAGTGCCAGAAGACAATAGAGAATAAAAAATTTTTTTCGCGGCGGTGGTGGGGTTTGAACCTGCGACCTTATTGGTACGACAACTCCGCCTGGCAGATGAGAGCGTGGCTCTACCGTGTGAGCTATCCACGAACACAAAAATATTCGTTTCAAACCCAAAGTCATTTCTAGATCCCTCTCTCACCCACTTCTTGAGATCGCCGATTCGTTCACCACCATCGCGAAGTAATTTTGACCAGCAGTTAAGCTTAATAGCCAATATTCTCATCACAAACATATAACATAGAAACGATTGAGACATTGAGTATGCTCCGGTGTATGGGGTGAATTTTTAATTCAGAAAAGTGAGTGGAGCAGGCACTTATGTTGGTAACAACAAGATATGAAGTGAGTAGAAAAGTGCCAGAAGACAATAGAGAATAAAAAATTTTTTTCGCGGCGGTGGTGGGGTTTGAACCTGCGACCTTATTCTTAACTTATTAACTTATTATTATCTTAACAGTATTCTTAACTAACTCAATCCTAAAATCGACTATATCCGTAGTATACCCGGGGTTACTTTTACCCCTTGCCTATTTATTACATTTTTCTGAGACAAATTATAGGCGTTGTATCAAAGCTAATGTTCTTAATTTGTACATGTTAATGATAGTTGAATAAAACAATCTATGCACATGCTCATTTTTAATAGATATTTTGCTACTTTGAAAAGTATTAAAGATCTCTATGATTGAGTGAGTTAATCCCACTTGAGAGCGCGCTTTCGGAACGAGCTCGGCATTTCAGACACAGAAGTTCAAGAATAATATTTATCATACTCCTCAAATCCCATGAATGCCAAGTCTTATTTGGAATCTAGATATATGAAATTAACATTAAAATTTTCTTCTTGATAAGTTAAATATTCGTATTATTGTTTGATTCCATTTTGTTGAATGTCAATTTCATTTAGTAAAACTTGCATAGTTAGTGTGTGCAACTGTTGTTTGTGTCTGCTTGGCTTGGTATAAGTGTGTTTATGGCTTGATTAGTATATTGCAAAGAGCTTTGAGGCTTTGGCATTTAGTAGTGCCGCGCTGAGGACCGGACCGAGGACCGGTCCCACGGTCTTTTAGCTGTGAACCGTGGTCCGGTCCCAAAGAGGAAGACCTCCGGCGGTCCTCACTTCTTATCACCTTTCAACGGTCTGGCGCCATACTACTTCCCCAGCGATTCGTTGCCTCGGTCCTTTGCCTATCTTCCACCAATCACCACCCATCCCACTTAATTAATCGCACCCACCCCCTTTGCCATACACTAAACGACACAGACGACCATAGAGGCAGACGACCACCTCCCTCCACTCCGCAAACCGCCCTTTCGTGTGTGAGATGGGGGGAACAGGAGGCGCACGCCTTGGACGATTCCATTATACGGGGTAAATTTCAAAATTTACTACACCATAATGATGGCAATGACAATGATCTATGATGAAGGCATGACCCCTCTTCTCTAATGGGTTATTGTTTGAAATGTATGTGACTACTAAAGATGTGTGTGTGTGTGTGTGTGTGTGTGTGTGTGTCTCAAACCTAGCAAGTTGCAAGTCTGATTTTTTGTTTTCTTTTGTCCATCTCTTGTCGCCACTCCTTTCTATCGCATTGTTGTCATTTAAAATAATACAATAATATTAAAGTTTCGTTTGGTGTTTTAACTAATCAAATAATATGAGTTTCATTAGTTTCATCCTTCCAAAAAAAAACAGTTATAACGTCTGTATTTTTAAAAGGTCCAATAGAAAATTTGGGGACCCCGATAGCTCAGTTGATAGAGCACTCTCTTTATACTAGTGCCGCGCTGAGGACCGGACCGAGGACCGGTCCCACGGTCTTTTAGCTGTGAACCGTGGTCCGGTCCCAAAGAGGAAGACCGCCGGCGGTCCTCACTTCTTATCACCTTTCAACGGTCTGGCGCCATACTACTTCCCCAGCGATTCGTTGCCTCGGTCCTTTGCCTATCTTCCACCAATCACCACCCATCCCACTTAATTAATCGCACCCACCCCCCTTTGCCATACACTAAACGACACAGACGACCATAGAGGCAGACGACCACCTCCCTCCACTCCGCAACCCGCCCTTTCGTGTGTGAGATGGGGGGAACAGGAGGCGCACGCCTTGGACGATTCCATTATACGGGGTAAATTTCAAAATTTACTACACCATAATGATGGCAATGACAATGATCTATGATGAAGGCATGACCCCTCTTCTCTAATGGGTTATTGTTTGAAATGTATGTGACTACTAAAGATGTGTGTGTGTGTGTGTGTGTGTGTGTGTGTGTGTGTGTCTCAAACCTAGCAAGTTGCAAGTCTGATTTTTTGTTTTCTTTTGTCCATCTCTTGTCGCCACTCCTTTCTATCGCATTGTTGTCATTTAAAATAATACAATAATATTAAAATTTCGTTTGGTGTTTTAACTAATCAAATAATATGAGTTTCATTAGTTTCTTCCTTCCAAAAAAACCAGTTATAACGTCTGTATTTTTAAAAGGTCCAATAGAATATTTGGGGACCCCGATAGCTCAGTTGATAGAGCACTCTCTTTATACGCAAAGGGCCAGAGATCGATCCCGGGTGTAGTCGAGTTTTTTTCTGAATCCCTGTCTACTCAGCAGTGAATGGGCAGCTGGGTTTGTTAGATCTGGCGAAAAGTCACCATCGACCCCACTTATTACTTATTACTTATTACCGCATCCACCCCCTCTTATTATAACTTCACGTCTCTCTCTTACTCTTCAATGCTCGCTGCCCTCTCATGTGTGTGTGTGGGGGGGGGGGGGGGAGGTAGGAGTTGCGTGTGTGTATAAACGCCACGAACAACTCGATCAACGCCTTGGGTGATTCCATTATCTCCGTTAATGGGGATAAATTTCAAATTTTATTCACGCTAAATTATCGAAGTAACAATGAAGTACTGTGATCAAATAAAGAAGGCATCACCCCTCTTCTCTAATTAGGTTACAATTTGAAATGAGTGTGACTACTCCGTGTGTTTTACTCCTGTAGACCACGGTTTTCATCGTGTAGCCTAGCGGTCTTTAACGGTTCAAGAATGAACGATCCCATGGTCCCAAAGGTCAAAACGGTCTCTCAGGAATGTTCAATGTCGAAAAGGACCGCCGGTCCTAGGACCGGTCCTTGCGGATTTCATTTCCCAGGGACCGTAGGACCGTGGTCCTTAAGCTTGCCAAGGACCGCCCCGCACTACTTTATACGCAAAGGGCCAGAGATCGATCCCGGGTGTAGTCGAGTTTTTTTCTGAATCCCTGTCTACTCAGCAGTGAATGGGTAGCTGGGTTTGTTAGATCTGGCGAAAAGTCACCATCGACCCCACTTATTACTTATTACTTATTACCGCATCCACCCCCTCTTATTATAACTTCACGTCTCTCTCTTACTCTTCAATGCTCGCTGCCCTCTCATGTGTGTGTGTGTGGGGGGGGGGGGGGGAGGTAGGAGTTGCGTGTGTGTATAAACGCCACGAACAACTCGATCAACGCCTTGGGTGATTCCATTATCTCCGTTAATGGGGATAAATTTCAAATTTTATTCACGCTAAATTATCGAAGTAACAATGAAGTACTGTGATCAAATAAAGAAGGCATCACCCCTCTTCTCTAATTAGGTTACAATTTGAAATGAGTGTGACTACTCCGTGTGTTTTACTCCTGTAGACCACGGTTTTCATCGTGTAGCCTAGCGGTCTTTAACGGTTCAAGAATGAACGATCCCATGGTCCCAAAGGTCAAAACGGTCTCTCAGGAATGTTCAATGTCGAAAAGGACCGCCGGTCCTAGGACCGGTCCTTGCGGATTTCATTTCCCAGGGACCGTAGGACCGTGGTCCTTAAGCTTGCCAAGGACCGCCCCGCACTAGCATTTAGTGCTCTTGAAGAGCACTTTATTATTAAATAAATTCGCTAATTTCAAGGATTTGACCCGAATAATAATAATAATAATAATAATTATTATTATTGTGTTCAAATTATTCTTAAAAATATAAAATATAAAATATAACATTCCTTTTATTCATACCCATGGGGAAATGTGTCTTTATGGTCTATTCCAAGGGAAGACTAGAATAACCTAGGCGTCAGTCCGCAACGCAGCGCAGCAAAGTGAGCTAGGGGGTAGGTCTAGAGGCTCTTCTCTTTATTCTTAGTATTTTGTCTGTGCCCGACGTCTTTATCCGGAAGACGACAGAGGACGGATGGCAGTGCCGGGTCGTCGAAGTTAGTCTCCGGTGTGGGATAGCCCTAAGTCATTTTTAGACTCTACAACTTTACACGTTGTATGTGAGCAGACCCTTAGAGTTTTGTTTTTTTCCCCCAACCAGACAGATCTTTTTCAATGACTTCTCACGAATTATCTTTTCAATTCCGTCGTCCCTGTTGAATCATCCGCGCTGCATTCAATCATGATATATTCCTATTATTTTTATTAATTCATTTTCAACTAAACAGCCCCAAGATCCCACTGCATGCAAAATATGTTTTAATTGTTCATCCATACATGAAAATTCTCCGTCCGCCCCCCCCCCCACCCCACCTCCGTACAAACCTCTACCCCCTCTTTTTCACAACGCCCCCCCCCCCCCCAAGCCCTTGCTTTTTTTTTTTAGGGTGAAAAAGATAGGGTAAAAATGTTTTTTAAAAAGGATATAAAGTGTGAACCGTTTCCAGTCTTTGCACCTCCGTAGCCTTTTGGCGTTGGTCTATTGTGCCAGGGGAATCTATCCTATACGCTAGATGAGTCTATTGTGTCTAATAGACTAGTGTTTATTTCAACCACGGCGGGAGACGATCACAGGAGTGGGAGGGGCGGGGGTTGGGGAGAGGTTAAGGGCGGGGGGTGTGAGGCGTGGATAAATTATGAACGTAATGGTGTATTAATAATTGCGAAGTGTTATGTCTTCAGTTCTAAGAACATATGGTGAAATATGAACGCTTGTGTAGATTGATATAATATATTCTTTATCGTCATCATCATCATCATCAGCATCGTCATCATCATCATCATTATCATCATCATCATCATCATCATCATCATCATCATCATCATAATCATCATCATCAACATCATTATCATCATCTCCACCATCATTAATATCTTCACTGTATCATTGTTATAATAATAATGATAGTAATAATAATAATAATAATAATAATAATAATAATAATAATAATAATAATAATAATAATAATACTTATAATAATAATAATAATAATAATAATAATAATAATAATAATAATAATAATAATAATTATTATTATTATTATTATTATTATTATTATTATTATTACTATTATCATTATCATCATCATCATCATCATCATCATCATCATCATCATCATCATCATCATTACTATCATTATTATTATTATTATTATTATTATTATTATTATTATTATTATTATTATTATTATTATTATTATTATTATTATTATCATTATTATTATTCATGTCAACAGAAAGTAACTCCCTGTTTAAATTGTAGACCGAATGAATCTGACGTTATTTCTTAGACAATTTCTGATAAATTACGTTAGGTAACACCACGTGACCAATGTATACTCCATTTTGTTTTTGTTATTGTTGTTGTTTTGTGTGCGTGTGTATGAATAAAGTGCGATTGCACACACATTGGGTCTCGTAATCAGACCTGCAAAGATGTACAATGGCACGCCGTAGTCATATCGATGCTGTAAATTCAGATCATAGTCAAACTTACAAGACTTGGAGAAGTATTAACTCTTCCCTTACCAGCCATTTTCAGGATTTCCCCCAAAACTATCACACCCAACTGACAAAAATTGATTTTTTAAAAATCACTCAGTCATAATAGCAATAAGTTCGTGCCATACATAATTTATTAAGCTAAACATATTCAACAACACACTGTGTTCAATTTCTTTAAATTTTGTGATGTACAAAAGACATTTGACTAAGAAAATGTTGGTTGTATCGTAACGAATGTGACGATTTTTCTATAGTTGGTAAAGAAAGGGTTAATAAATACATTTTATTGAGTAGAATATGTATCTATCAGTGGCGGTTCTAGCCTATTTACAGTGGTTGGGCAAAGAGGATTCGGTCATATATATATATATATATATATATATATATATATATATATATATATATATATATATATATATATATATATGATATATTTTTTTTTTTTTATTTTTTTGTTTTTTTTTTAATAAAAATTTTTTTTGATTTTTTTTTCGCCTTTAAACAAAAAATATTTCAACCACCAATAATCACATTCACAATGAAATGACAATACCAGTAGATTTTAATTCTTCCAAACGTAATCAAAAATGAATCACGAAAGAGAATACAACTAAAAAATAAAGCGACGAGACATAATGCGACAACACCTTGACAATACAAGTCCATTTCCTTCACTCGAAAAATTAAAGAGATGCTTTAATCCCTCAACGGCGATATTAATATTGCTTTTACATATTTCTGGTTTTCAGTAGTACGTAGTAACCTTAAAGTTTTCATGGAGAAGCAACAACAGCGATATGACTCGAGTTTCATTCAGAGCTCAAATTGCATAATTTTTACTGCTGTCTTGGTGGTCAGAATGATTGTGCCGGTGGTGGTAGTGGTTGGAATAGTGGTAGCGGTGGTGGTGGTGGTGGAGGAGGAGGAGGAAGACGAGGCGGTGAGGGTAATTATGGTAGTGGTTTTGGTGGTGCTGTTGGTTAGAATGATAGTTGTGGAGACGATGACGGAAATTGTATGGTGATGTTGATATTGTTTTTATTTCTATTGTTGTACTTGTTGTTAATATTGTTGTTGTTGTTGTTAATGATGATGATGATGATGATGATGATTATGATGACAACGACGATGTCGTCGACAATGATGGTTACCATACGATATTACAAAATTTATTCAATCTTAGGCTTTCGCCAATTAATCATACAATTTGATGACCACATACATGAAAGTGGAAAATAATGGCAAATGGGACCAAACAATAAACTGATACCATTAATAACCACCAAAAAAAAATACAACAATAGTAATACCACCAATACGTACAATAATAATAACAATGATAATAATAATAATAATAATAATAATAATAATAATAATAATAATAATAACAATAATAATAATAATAATAATAATAATAATAATAATAATAATAATAATAATAATAATAATAATAATAATAATAATAATAATAATAATAATAATAATAATAATAATAATAATAATAATAATAATAATAATAATAATAATAATAATAATAATAATAATAATAATAATAATAATATTACCATCATCATTACTACTACCACCACCGCTACCACTATACCACCATCACCATCATTATTACGTTTCCAATTATTTTTTCTCGTTTTTTAAAATTTGATATCTATCAAAACAGACGAAAATTCCGGTGATTTTTTAAAGGGTAGTTAAAATATCTACGATTTTATTAGCCCTGAAAACTACGATTTTTATTTTCCTATCTAAAGTAGGCAGGTCTGCTATGACAAGTATCAGTATCAGTTCCATAGTCAAAATAAGACAAACAAAAACAACATTTATTTAATATTAGGCTTTCGCCAATACTTCATACAATATAATTAAGACAAAATAATGTTACCAATCTCTCCTCATGTATTCGTTTGACTATCGTCACAATAATTACCGTGTTATCTTTGCTCCTTACCCAACCAATCCCTTGCTTCCCGCCTCTTCATCGCGAGCCATCTTGTGTATGTATTAGCTTCAGGACGGGCAAGTACGGAATCTGCCCACCCTTCCGTATTTCCTCTATAACTTAGAATTCAACTATCTCCTTACTCAGAAGAGTATTTCTCGTATACTAATTCAATTGTTGAGAAAACCAAAATGGTGGTTGTATTTTATATATTTATTTAGTCGTGACTTTTGAATAAAAGTGTTTTGTTTTATTAGAGGGAATACAATAGAAAATTACATTGTTTTGCAAAAATATTTAGTCTGGCAATAAAAATACAGCGGTAATTACTTTAAGAATAATAAAAAAAAAAGAATTAACAAATTAATTTGTTAAAAAACAAAACAAAAAACAACAACAAAAAACAACAACAACAACAACAAACAAATAAGAAAACAATTTAAATAAATGAGTTTTGAGAAACACTAAAGAAAACGAGGGGAAAAAAAAAGAAATAATTTAAATGGATAAACAAATATATTAAAACAACACAAACTAATACTAAATTGATATAATATTAGTAAATTAATAAATTTAATTCAATACTGGAACCTTCCCAGCACAAGTAAGGCAATAAATAAGAAAAAGTTCGTTTGCCAAAATCTCTATTTAGTGTACACTGGTTAATAAGGTGGGCTCATTTGAATTAGCCCGACCTAGTACTAGAGAGGCCAGACAGCAAAATCACCGTCAGGCCCCCCTCGTGGATCTTTACCTTGCAGTTGGTGAGGGGCTTGAGGCACACGGGAGGGCAAAGGTGTAAATCCCGGTCGACCGTCACGAGACCATCCCGGGTATCGAGCCAACGAGCCACATGAGCTGCTCGCCCCGGTGTGTGACTAAATTTGATCCAAACCCGGTGCCCGAATAGCAGCCCTATCCCGGGCGCCACACTATTGTCCTTATGTCGAGTCCCAAACAGTCCCGTCAATGGCGAAGCGGTCTGCCGCCTAGCCAAATAATACCGCGTTCGTGTCGCCCGGGTCGTCGGCACGTCCGAGAAAAAAGCAAACGTCCCATGCATCAATCGATTCGCGGCCTGCCGATTGGAAAATGCGACGGCGGGGATGGCGAACTGACGCGTATATTGTCCCTGAACGTCGAGAGCCAGAGTATGGCAAAAAATGAGCTTTTATCAAAGCTACTGGCCGTTCATTGCGTTGATATCCTCCTTTTACAGGAGACCCACCTTTATTCAGGCGCGCAATCTTCCCGATTCCAGATCCCAGGCTATACGGTGGTCCAACGCGAGGACACTTCGAGGCTCAAAGGAGGGGTTAGCGTTTACGCTAAAGAGCCATCGAAGGTAAGGGTCATTGAGAGCGTAACGGACAGCAATGGGGTGAACCGAATTTCCGTGGAAGTAGGTGGACTGTGTTTGCATAATATTTACAAACCACCTAGAGCGACTTGGACTACACCACCGGTACCGGTGGTCAGCCATCCTTCCATCTGTCTGGGAGACTTTAATAGCCACCATCACGAATGGGGCTACCGAGACTGCAACGAGGCAGGAAGACAACTCCGCTCATGGATGGACTGTAATGATCTGCACCTAGTGTACGATCCTACAGCCAAGGGTACCTTCCGGGGTACCCGCCATAAGAAGGAGTATACTCCAGACCTCACCCTCGTAACGAAAGGCGCGAACGGTGAACCGTTGCAGGTGAAGCGGACAGTCCTCGGGGACTTTCCGCATAGCCAGCACAGGCCGGTTCTTGTCACAGCTGGGGTGACAATACCGAGGGTGCAGTCTCTCCCACTTTGCAGATGGAATTTCAGGAAGGCTGACTGGGAGGAATTCAGTTCCTATATCGAGCAGGTCTGCCCTGCCATTCCTCCCAAGTCCAAGAATATAACCAGATTTAGTAGGCTACTGGTTAAGAGCGCTCAACGCTCTATTCCACGGGGCAAACGGAAATTCTACACCCCTTGCTGGACAGCAGAGTCGGAAGAGCTGTACCGAGAGTACCAGCAGACCCAGTCCCAGGACACAGCCGATAGACTACTCCAGTCTCTGGCAGAGGGAAGGAAGCAACGGTGGCAGGAGACCGTGGAAAGTCTCGACTTTACACACTCCAGCCGCCACGCTTGGCGTCTGATAAAGAAATTGGACCCAGATCGGAATTTCGCGAAGGCTGCACCGGAATGCGAGGCAGACACAATTGCCAAGAATATTAAGAACCGTAGCAAGCGGGTCCCTAATCAGGCTTTTGAGCGCGGTGTCCGCAAGGCGTACCGTACGATTTTGGACTCGCTACCTGCGGAGGAGTCGGACTGGACGGCCCCGTTCAGTCCCGAGAAGTGGGTGCAGCCATTAGCGAAGTAAAGAACGGCAAAGCAGCAGGGATAGATGGTGTATATCCCGATATGGTGACGCATCTGGGCCCCAGGGCACGGGCCTGGCTAGCAGAGGCAATGTCGGACGTCCTTGCAAAAGGAAAGCTTCCACAAGTGTGGAAGCACGCGAAGATAGTTGCCATCCTGAAGCCAGGGAAGCCGGCGAAGGAGGCAGACAGTTACAGACCCATATCGCTGCTGAGCTGTCTTTACAAATTGTTGGAGCGTGTTCTATTAAACCGATGGGGGCCGGTCCTAGACGCTGCCCTGCCACCAGAGCAGGCAGGCTTCAGGGAAGGGAGGTGCACCACGGAGCAGGTCATTGCCCTTACAGAGCATATTGAGCACGGTTCGAGAGAAAACAGCAAACAGGTGCTGTGTTTATAGACCTATCAGCGGCGTACGATACGGTCTGGTGCGATGGGTTAATGCTCAAACTTGCAAAAATCATAAGGTGCAAAAAGACCTTGAAGTTGTTCTCTTCGATCTTAGGGGAAAGGCAATTCCACGTCGCGCTGGGAGACGTCACGAGCAAAGTAAGGAAATTGAAGAATGGGGTCCCTCAGGGGTCGGTACTTGCGCCAATGTTGTTTAACGTTTACATTAGCGATATGCCGAACACTTCCTCCCTGAGGCTGGGATACGCAGACGACTGGGCACTCGTTACTCAGAGTAAAGTGTGGACCCGTCTCGAGAGCGTACTCAGCGAGGACGTCACCAGACTCAAATCCTACTTTGACAAGTGGTACCTGAAGATGAACACTTCAAAAACCGTGGCCACTGCATTTCACTTATGCAGTGGTTGGCACACCCGTAAACTGAATGTCCTAGTCGGGGACCAGCCACTCCCATATGAGCCGCGTCCAAAATATTTAGGGGTGACGTTGGATCGCAGCCTTACCTATCGGGCTCATCTCGAAGGGGTTGCCCGGAAGATAGAGAAGCGGAATAGTCTTCTGGGGAAGCTGGCGGGATCGACTTGGGGCGCTAGCCAAGCGCTCCTGAGAACATCTGCCCTGGCACTATGCTATTCCACCGCGGAGTATTGCGCTCCAGTGTGGGGTAGAAGCAGAAACGTTGAGAAGGTGGATGTAAAACTTCGCAAGTCGATGCACATAGTGTCGGGAACGCTAGCAACAACCCCTAGAGAATGGGGCCCGGTAATGGCAGCGATCCAGCCCCCCGATGTCCGGAGAGAGACCATTACGGGAAACTGGCTGAGTAAGATCAAAGAGAGAGGGAATGGGGATACCCCTCTCATGCGCATAATGAACGGTGCCCCCGTTTCGAGCCGAAATAAGTCCCGGCAACCCTTGTACGCAGAATCCCTGACTACGGACAGAGCTGCACATACGAGATGGAAGTCGGTTTGGACGAATTCAATCCCTCGTGGGGGCGGGACCTACACTCCTCTAAGCTTGGTGAGAAGTTGCCAGGCTTTGATACCAGTAAGAGGAGACACTGGGTAGCTGCGAATCGGCTTCGGTCGAGGAGCTGCCTAACGGCCGGTGCGTTACATCAGTGGGGTCTAACTTCCTGTCCTTTATGTCCACGCTGTGGACAAGAACCCGAAACGGCAGAGCATCTAGTCGAAAGGTGTGTTGTGACGATGCTACCAGGCGGGTTCGCGACGGTGCACGAATGCGGACCGGACTTTGCTGATTGGGTCGATCGTCATAACATAATAGTGTGAACCATAAGAAGCTGCTACCGTCAGGCGACGTGACGATGAGATGACGATGTGGGCGGAGTGGAGTGGAGTGGTTGGGGGGGGGTGATAAAAAGAACAGGAGCGTATCCTGGTTTATGTATTACGGGATGCATGGTGATTCGCAATCTATCAAAAATACACACAAATTGATTTCAGTACAAAGTATCAATTTTAAGTAGTAACTTTTGAAATTATCTAATTTAGATTTGATTATTTCGGACCTGGTAATACAGCATATAACTTGAAAAAACAGGCTGGTATTTGCCCACCCTGCCCATTATTACCAGCCGTCCCTGGTATCTATTTACGGCCCAACGCGCGGATTTGTCAGATGCCTAGGCAAAAATAAAACTTTTTGAACTACAAGTCATAGTCGCGGTGGCCGACGGAAACAACACGGCATCGACACACACCATCGACACCGATACCATCACTGATCATCGACCAACACACACACATATCGACAACTCAACATTCACTTCGACCATTTACCACCAGTCTTGTCCAATGTACCTACACTGCTGCTGTTGATATCATTGTGGTGTACGTGTTATATAATATTTATATGAAACGGTTGTATATTTATTCGTAATGTGCATTAATCATCACACAGTGATGAAAATGCGCGATATAAATGCCATGTATTATTATTTATCATTGTTAAAAACTGAAAAACAACAAAAAAAAAAAAAAAACAACAACAACAAAAAAAAAAAACAACAACAAAAAACTAACAAAAACAAACCAAGACGCAAGTTTGGAAACTTTCGAAATCGTGATTTCTATATGATTTTGGTATACCCAACATAGTTTCTTAACCAATTGATTATTTTTTTTTTTTATTAAACTTTGAATGCATTAATTTCAGGGTTTTTTTCTCTTTGCTTGAACATTTCGATTCTTTCTGGTTCCTGCTTCCTACGAAAACAACTTTCTACTTTTTAAATTCTTTTACAGTATTTTTATTTTTCACTCTATATTATAAGACTAATGCCTAATTTGTTT
>NC_088365.1:2643909-2661409 GCF_034508935.2 Berghia stephanieae
CCTGGCGTCAGCCGCAGTGCAACGCCGCCAATTGAGCTAGGGCGAGGTGACTTGCTCAAGGCCACACAAGTGCAGCGGGTGATCGAACTCGGTACCTTTCGGGTACGAAGCGAAGACCGTATCGATGAGCCACGCTGCCCCTTCCATGGATTCACCATGCTAAATACTCTTCACACTGTTGCATTAATTCATTCCCCCAGCTGGCCACATGGAACCATATCTTCAGTTTACAGACCCAGTCATCTGTTAGGTGTCGTTTTTGTACTACATAACACTTACAATATCCATCACTGCCTATAGTCTGCTACTGATTCACACTTGAGTCGAGTGGGATATTGTGCGTTACTTACCCGAGGGGCGAAGTGGCGTAGTGGTTAATTAAGACATTGCACTGTGACCCGGAAGTACCCGGGTTCGAGCCCCGCTTCAGGCACTTTCGTTTTTTTCATTGACAACATGGGTGATTCCTGTTGACATCAGACATCTTGTTTGATGAGTTATCTATATTCCTTCGTGGAATGCCTAGGCGACGATATCTTATGATGTTGTGGCGAAAAAGGCATATATTTTTTTACCCGAGGATACGAGAACGACTCTGTGTTAGCGTTTAAGGGTTAATCTAAATTTCTGATTTCTTGCTTGCTTTTACGTGGACGTCAAATTTTTGTGAATTCGTTAACCATATATCAACTTTGATATTATATATAGTCTTGCTCGTTTGTGTGTGTGTGTGTGTGTGTGTGTGTGTGTGTGTGTGGATGTGTTGTGTGTGTATTTGTGTGTTTATGAGCTGAACTGTATGTGTGCGTGATTTGACATTGCATGACATACATTTCTCATTGAGTGAATTTTCACAATAACAACATAACTTCAATGCATATTTCGTGTGTTTTGCATTTTTCCCCCTTCTCCATTTCCATTCAGATCACATCTAGTTATTCAAAAAACCCATTAAAAATACTCATCCGTGCCCATCCCTATATTAATATCTGGTCCGCATGAGATTGGCGCTAAAGATTTCTTATCGATAATCGCAAAATTTGGATAGATTAATCTCAATATTTCACGCCCATGAAGCGAGAAGACGCGAAAAACGCCAACCATCAGGCCCATGAACAATGACTGTAGATGTTTTGTTACAGACCCCCTACGAAGATGGACGAATCAAACAATTTGCTTCACGTTATATCCTCATTACTTAGTCAAACATTTTCTTTATCGACACGAGAATCTTTTTTTTCCCTCTATAGTCATTCTTACGATTTCAAAAGAGCGTTCGACGCAGGTGGCTTGATAATAGCTAGCAAGAGGAGCCCATTGTGATATTTACTACAGTAAGGCGTTCTTAACGCATTAATGCCGAGACTTTGATAATTTCATAAAAATACATTTTATAGTTGTTGTTTTTTTTTTGTATTACACTACTGGAGAATCAGCAACTATTACGTATTTACTCCGGATATGTGGTCTAGTGGTATGACACTCGCTTTCGGATCGGAAGGTCCTGGGTTCGAGCCTCAAGCTCGGCGCATAGTTGAGTCCTTGGAAAATGCTCTTTACTCACATTCTCGCACCGTACTCAGGTGTAAAATGAGTACCTGGCCGTTAACAGCGTTGTCTTTGTCCGAAAAATTGTAATATCGCCTAACACTCGTTTTATCCCGTCCTACATGTTAAATGTTGCTGTTGAAAAGGGACCCATTGTAAAGGGCTTTGAGTACGTTTAGTGGATATTGCGCTATATAAAAGCTCACTTTTTAAAAAAACTAAAAAAATAACATAGGGCTTTCCAGTGAGAAGGGTGGTATAATACCCACAAAATAATCATATTCTTTCGGTGTTTTGACGTAGAATTAGCTACTGGCATTTTTGACCACGTCTCATACATTGAAACAGTCCTTATGTTATTGTCCTTTTCTAGTCATAAAGGTCATAAAGCCGGTGTTTATCCCGGTGTCGGTAGCTCTCGATCACTATTGATCAAACGTTGGTGATTTAAAAAAAAATTCTTTATGTTATGTAGACCTGCCTGCTTGAAAATAAAAATTTAAACTTGTCGTCGCTATAGTAAACATTACAAATCAACAGTTTATACTCACACATATTAAATAATTTTTAAAAATAAATTAAAATAATTATGTAGTCTTGTCCCAACCTTCATTTTTGAAAAGTGTTAATGACTAAGAGATGCTCATGGATTTCTGAAACTGTAACCAAAATTTCGTATTTCTACGAATCTTTTGTAGCAGTATTATGTAACCCATTGCCTTAAAACGGACTTATCTCGATGCGGAATTTTGTCTATAAAGTCCAAATGATCAGAAAATATTGTTTAAAAAAATATTTTTCAACTTGAAGAAACAAAACTCACTCATTTTAATGAAGGCACTTATTTTAACATAAGTTTTATAAGTTAAGCTTAAATTCAATTTTAAGCATCGTTTTCATCCATATATAATACTGTTGAGAGACATCTGGTGCAGTAACATTTGTCTTTCATCTCCAATCGCAGTTGGTCTTGATTTTGACACGTCTGTTTAACAAACTGTGCCAGGTTGTCTCGTGTCCAGTCTTATAACAAAATTAAGCTCCATTGATTTTTACATTTTGGCATTTATTTTACACGGACGTTAAATGCTTGGAAACTTTCAAACCAGTTCTGAATGCAGTCATTCGTCAAAGCGTTTCCTGTTTTGATTGGACTGTACTGCAACTGAACATTTGAAGTGGGGCCTTTTGCTAATACAAGCCATTGAAAATATTGAAGATTCAAGCACGGAATTGGAAACAATGAAGGTAAACCCTTGTCTCAGAATATCATAAGTAGTTCTTCAAAGCCATTTGGTTCATGAGGTCGGGGTTTATCTTAATTTCTATAGATAGTATGCAGATGACGTCACGCAGGTCTTTGTTATTGTTCTTTGCCATCCGCGTTTATGAGTAATGCTCACTGAACTGTATTAACCCGACTATAAACGTTCATGGATACACACAGTTTTGTGTTTTGGTCCGACATACTTCCGGATGGCAATGTTGTGAACTTCTCAGCCAAGCGCATACTATCTATAGCAGATAACATGTCTTGACGTAATTATTACGGATTATTATAACATAAACTTTAGGTCCAAAAACAAAACAAAACAACAAATAAATAAATAAATAAATAAATAAAGAAAGAAAGAAAGAAAGAAAGAAAGAAAGAAAGAAAGAAAGAAAGAAGGAAAAAAATTAAAAGGGGAAAAAAGCATTGAGGCCCGAGTTTCTATTGAATTCTTAATTTAGAAATAGATGGATATTGAACTTGTTCATGCTCGGTAATTTCCCTCATGAAGAATGGCGTTCCATGACATTCAACCTCTATAGGGAGACGGTACTTCGGTAAGGTAAGAACTTGTTCAGAGCCCCTACGGATAGTCTGGTCCAATGAAAAAGAATCTAAAGGAGCAGCCCTTAACTCTCGTTCATTTTATAGATTGTCTTTAAAATTTCACATTCAACCAACACAAATTGTTTTATTTTTCTTTAACCTCAATAACAAAAGTAGTAAGTACCTGTTATTCATACTTTTTAAAAACAGAACAAGCTCTACACCAGTGTGTTACTAAAAAAAAAACCATTCTTTGAACTTCGTGATATACATAAAAAAAAAATAATAATGAATAAACAATAAAACAGAAGGATAAAAAGTATGGATATATTGTAACGAATGTGACATTCTCTTATAGTTGCTAAAGAGAGGGTTAACTCTCTTCTTACCGGTCATTTTCCGGATTTTCCTCAAAACTTCACACCCAACCTATACAAAAATAGATTTATTTCGCTCAAAGACAATAGCTGTTAGTTCTTGCTAAACATATTTTTTTTTCTGCTAAATGAGCTCTTAAACACAGTGTTAGTATGCTTTAACTGTAGAAAACATTTTTGTTCAAATATTTTGATGTACAAAAAAAATTAGAATGAGAAAAATGTTGGCTGCATCGTAACAAATGTGACATTTTCTTATAGTTGGTACAGAGAGGGTTAAATAGTTAAGATGTCGTAGATGAGCAATGAGATAAAATTCATGGCTTTATTAGGTCGTTATTGTGTAACGTGAATTGTTATGTTAAATAGACGGATGTGATGTGGGATGTAATGTGGTGCCATCACGAGGCGTAAGGTTTCAACGTTTTCTAAAGATCATTTTGAACAAAAGAAATTAAATTGATATGGGGATTAAGGTATGAGATATGGTTTGAAAACAAGGATATTTATCTATCTACTTGTTTATTCTATTTTTTAAAAAATTAGCTTCAGCACAGGTGCATATTGTAGAGCATTGGCAAATTCAAAATATATTACGATACTCAATGATTAGGACTACATAATATTGGTTCACGATGAGGCGTTAAGAAAGAAGAAGAAGAAGAAGAAGAAGAAGAAGAAGAAGAAGAAGAAGAAGAAGAAGAAGAAGAAGAAGAAGAAGAAGAAACAACAACAACAACAACAACAACAACAACAACAACAACAGAACAAGAAGAATAACAAGAAGAAAATGAGGAATAATAATAATAATAATAACAATAATAATAATAATAATAATAATAATAATAATAATAATAATAATAATAATAATAATAATAATAATAATAATAATAATAATAATAATAATGATGATGATAATAATAATAATAATAATAATAATAATAATAATAATAATAATAATAATAATAATAATAATAATAATAAGAAGAAGAAGAAGAAGAAGAAGAAGAAGAGAAGAAGAAGAAGAAGAAGAAGAAGAAGAAGAAGAAGAAGAAGAAGAAGAAGAAGAAGAAGAAGAAGAAGAAGAAGAAGAAGAAGAAGAGGAGAAGGAGGAGGGGGAGGAGGAGGAGGAGGCGGAGGAGAAGGAGGAGGAGGAGTAGGAGGAGAAAGGGACACAATCAGTAATTGGATATAGATGCGAATTATGAGTTATTCCCCTTAAAAGGACCAGTAAAACAAAATGATAAATATAATTAGAAGAACCAGGGAAAAAAAGAGAAAAGGAAAGAAAAATAAATCACATCAGATGAGAATTTTGAGAAGGGAGATAACTCCAGATTAAGACTTATCTAATGATGCATCAAACCAAACATAAATCGACTACAAGAAAACAACAACAAAAATAAAACAAACAAAAAATAACAATAAAAAAAAAAAAAGGAAAAGCAAAGACAAAAACAAATTATTAAAAATAATAAAAGAACAAAAGCACAAGAAAACAAATATAAAAAATACAGGACCCCCCCCCCCCCCCCCCCCCAAAAAAAAAAAAAAGAAGAAAAAGAAAAAAATAACACCGTATTATGACTGGACCGTTAGATTGAGTTAGGCTTACCCTGACATAAAACCGTTTTGAGGCAATGCGATGACGTGCTAAGTTATGGTAAAACCAAAGCTCACGGAAACTTACATCCTCTCTCCCTTTCTCTCTATCTATCTGTCTATCTATCTTTCTATCTATCTCTTTCTATCTACCTACCTATCTATCTATCCATCTCTCTCTCTCTCTATTTCTCTCCCTCTCTCTCTCTCTATTTCTCTCCCTCTCTCTCTCTCTCTCTCTCTCTCTCTCTCTCTCTCTCTCTATCTCCTTCTATCTACCTATCTCTCCTCCTCTCATTTTGTTCATTGATATATATTTGGTATGATATACTAACCACCCAATCAATCGCTCTCTCACCCCCATCCCCCTTTTTAAGACCTTTTTGCAGTTACTTTTACTATATATACACATACACAGACATACGCACACGGATACACATACACAAACATATACACATCCTCTCCATTCTCTATCTCTCTCTCTCATTCTTTCTCTCTCTCTCCCCCCCCTCTCTCTCTCTCTCTCTCCTTATCTCGCGCCACTTCTTGCATCAACACTCGACGCCCTTTCCTCACATTAACTTTATTTCCACATTTGACAAAATGTGATATTTTGTAAATTTACATATTTGTTTGTGTTTTTGTTTACTGTCTCCTGACGAAGGCCAAGGGCCGAAACGTTGTTTGTTTTGTGTTGTTCCCTTATATATGAGTCACATCTACTCACTTTATATTTTTTATCTCCATATGGTAAAACCGAATTGCGCATGTTTAGAGTTAAAACACTTCAGATGAGAATTTTGAGAAGGGCGATAACTCCAGATTAAGACTTATCTGATGATGCATCAATATCTAATGAACACGCCGCACAAACATGTTGTGCCAATATTGCACACCAAATGATGCTGAGGAGCACGAGACAACTATAGAAGAAACAAAGACACATTCAAAAAATATCCCTACATGTTTAATGACCTGTCTTTGACGAGACCCAACATTTTATCCAAAGACTTCAAGGCAGACGACTTTGAATCAATTTGGGAAAAGTTGTAAAAATATTGCATCTGATCTTTATTTTTATATAGAAAGTCACCCGAAAACACCGCTATCTTTGTACTAAAATATTTAAACGGTTTATTCGTGGTCGTTAGAGCACGAAACCTCGGCTGTCTCGATGTTCATCAACGAGTCTTTCACCGTTGATTTATCCTTTTTGTTTCCAGGTACACTTTTATATTTGTTGGTTATTTGTTTCATGTCCTGACGGGTAAAGAAAAGTCGTCAAAAATTAATCAGCTTTTCCTCTGTCATTCCAAAACGTTTCATACAATCCTGCATGCAAGATTTCGTTATAAAAAAAATAATTGTTCATAATGGTGGTCTCCCTTGTTTTCTACATGTTCAAGAAAATTCATCCCAGATGGACAACTGGTGACTGCTCCGTCTCGAGAACAACACAAAAGAAGTTTGCTTGTTGTTCAATACTGCAACATTCTATTATGATAATGCAACAACAGATAATATATTCATAGTGAATAGGATAGAAATCTTTATGCATGCAATTACCCTTAAAAAATAACCCTTTTCTGTTTTTTAGAGATCGTCGTTAGCAGAGCAAGGAGACGAAATGGGGGGTGGAGAGAAAAACAATAAAGATAAAGAGGAAAATTATGATATAACCATAGAGCGGGTTGGTAACCTTCACCTCATGTTATAATTTGAGTTTGTTTATTTGTTTGTTTGTTGGTGCAAAATATAATTATCAATGTCTCTTTTCCTAGATGTTTTGAGTGTGTGTGTGTGTGTGGGGGGGGGGGGGGGTGTAATTAAGTTGAATTTGAACCTGTTTCCATCTGTTAAATAGCTGGAGCGAGACTAAGACATTATAAAATTAAATGTTATTTAAATGCCGAGCGTTAATGAGGGGGAAGCAACAACATGTGTGTCTTGTAAATATGATACTTCATTATTGCTGTTGAGAATATGTTTATCTCTCTGTGTGTCTATGTGTGTGTGTGTGTGTGTGTGTGTGTGTGTGTTTGTATGTGAGCGTTGTTTGGTTGAGTTCAATTCTCAGTGGATGTGAATGTACGGTGACATGATTACTGTCAATCTTGTCACTGTCAAGAAAAACCGATCGCCAACATCGAATGAAAGGTTAACTATGATCAGAGGTCAAATTCTTTTAAACTTCTTAAACGCCCAGATATGGATAAGTACCTAGCCATAATATTACCATGGCTCTAACTGGATTAAAATAAGATGTCATAGTGAAGTGTAGAATATTCAGTGCATATAATATTTTATACAATCGACTCCGCTTAATCGCACACCCTCGGGAGTTCAGGTTAGTATGTCGATTAAACGGAGTGTGCGATTGAGGAGGAAGCTAAAAATAGCATCTAAGCACCAGCTTTTATCTTCCGGTGGCGCTCAATGGCGACGCTTGGTTTTTCATTGCTCTGTTGTTCATCAGTAAAAGTTTGTATTCTTGTGTTATTATCTGCCATCGTTTTTGTATATGGACCTATTATTTGTAATTGGAATACAGGTATGACTATATTTAAATATTTCTATTTGCTGTACCTATTTCAATAATGTGTAGAGCATGAAAAGTTACTACGAGTGAACAATGTTGTTGTGTTCGAAATAAAAACAATATGGCGACCGTCGTCTACACAAAAAACGAATTGCTTGATATTGGACAAACAACAATCAAAACAAAAGATCGAAATGGTTTTATTGTTTCAATCAAGAAAAGAAAAAGAGGAAAACGTGGAGGCGTCAAGCAAAGAATTCGAAGAACTGGTAAAGTACCACTACCTATGATTATACTTTCAAACGTTCGATCTATCAGAAACAAAGCGGACAATATTAGCGCGCTGTGTAAATTTGATCCTGATTATGAAAACTCAAGCATACTGTGTTTTACAGAGTCATGGCTTTCAGACTTAGACACAGATAAAAGTGTAGAATTGGAAAATTTCATAATACATAGGCGTGACAGAGATAGCTCAATGACAGGAAAACAAAAAGGTGGTGGTATTTGTGTGTATGTCAACAAAAACTGGTGCAAAAGCTGTCGAACTACACGTTCATTATGTGAAAAGGACATCGAGCTCATTTCCCTCTCTCTTAGACCCCACTATTTACCTCGGGAATTCCCACTTATTTATATCATTGCTGTGTACGTCCCTCCTGATGCGAATGCTAACACAGCTTTACAGGTAATTGAGGAGGAATCATTTAATTTTTTAAGAAAACATCCTGATGCCCCCGTAATAATTCTTGGTGATTTCAATCACTGCCCTCCTATAAATTCTTTTTATCAACACGTCTCTGTTCCTACCAGACGAGATAAAACCCTGGATCTGTGCTATACAAATATTAAAAATGCATACAGAAGCGTTCAAAAAGTAAAAATAGGAAATTCAGATCACAATAGTGTGTTGTTGATTCCAACCTACAAAACTAAATTAAGACAACATAAAGCGATTGTGAAAGAAACTCGTCTTTGGTCAACAGAAAATATAAACAAACTCCAAGGTTGTTTTGACTGCACAATATGGGATGAACTCATGTCTGATAACATGTCACTGGACGAGTGGGTTGATGTTGTCACGTCTTATATTCATTTCTGTTGTGATTTGTGTGTGGACACTAAAAGGATTAAAATATTTAACAACAACAAACCTTGGGTCAACAAACGAGTTAAATTATTTATAAATATGAAGAAAATCGCTCATATGAGTGGGGACAAAAACAAGCAGCACGAGGCAGAAAAACAATTAAAGAGGGTAATTTATGAAGAAAAACGTAAATATAAAGATAAAATGGAAACAAACCTTAAAAATCCAAATGCATCGCAGGCGTGGAGGATGATTAAAGAAATGGGTGGCGTTAACAACAAAAAGACCGATTTTAACAATGACACACATATGAATATCGAGGAATTAAATAAGTTTTACTGTCGATTCGACACCATTGACAACGTACTTTCAAAAATTAATATCATAACAAAAAATACGTCTCCTCCGCCAGAAATCGAAGAAGAGGAGGTCATCAATGTTCTTAAGTTATGTAAAAAGAAAAAAGCACCAGGTCCAGATGGACTTAGTGGGGAACTCATTTCAAACTGTAACAACCAACTAGCTGTCCCTTTCTTGCCTATTTTCCAACGTTCAATAGATGAACAGAAAATGCCAATTATATGGAAAACATCGACTATAATTCCAGTACCCAAAAAGAATCCACCAACTCAGCTGAATGATTATAGACCTGTTGCGTTAACATCAATTATTATGAAATGTCTGGCAAAAATTCTGAAAAGAGAGCTGTTGCAATTTATATATGACCAACACATACTTGATCCATATCAGTTTGCCTACCAACAAAATCTTAGTGTGGAAGACGCACTCCTCACAGTGATGCATTCAATATCAAATCACTTGGATGTTTCACCCGCCAACTACTGCCGAATCCTATACGTCGATTTTTCGTCTGCCTTTAATGCCATGAAAACCAACATATTAATCAGTAAACTGCATGCTCTAAACCTTCCCCATTACCTCATCAACTGGTATAACAACTTTCTCATCGATCGCCCCAACATGTCAGAGTAGGCTCAAATATATCATCAATAAAAACTCTTTCAAACGGATGCCCACAAGGGTGTGTAAGCTCACCTCTACTTTACATCCTCTATACAAACGATTGTGTGGCTAGCTTTGATAACTGCCAACTCATCAAGTATGCTGATGACACCGCAATACTCGGCCTGCTCAATGATTCCGTCTCCGAATTTAAATACACTGAGCAAGTTAGTAAATTCAGCAAATGGTGTGCCGATAACTGTCTAGAGCTCAATGTAACAAAAACAAAGGAACAACTGTTTGATCACAGAAAAATAGGAAAAAGAGCAAGACAAATAACAAAAATTAACAATCAGGCGGTTGAAACTGTTGAAACGTTTAAATACCTTGGTGTAATTATAGATAACAGTCTAAGATTTGAATCGCACACCAAAAATGTCATCAAAAAATGTAACCAGCGCTTGTATATACTCAGAAAATTAAGGTCTTTCAATGTGAACAGAAAGACCATGATACAAATCTACAAGTCATTAATATTGAGTATCGTTTCGTTTGGCATCACAATGTGGTATGGAAGCTGTGGAACAAAAGAAAAATCCAAACTACATAGAACCCTCAGAGAGGCTTCAAAAATAATTAACATCGACCTTAGAAGCCTTGACACAACTTTTATTAATGCAGTTGAGAAGAAATCTTTTAACATTATCAACGAAAAGAGGCATCCGCTGAGCGAAAAATTCCAACTTCTGCGCTCCGGAAGACGGTATCTAGAAGCAAAATGTAGGACAAATCGACATAAGACAACCTTCATTCCAACCGCCATAAAATTAATTAACAAATCTTTTGTGGAAAAATGAGACAACCAATGAAAATAACGAGAAGCAGTGTCGTGAATCATCATCATCGACATTGCCGCCGTCGTTATCATTCATCATCATCATCATCATCATCATCATCATCATCATCATCATCATCATCATCATTATCGTAGTCATCATCATCTTCATCATCATCATCATCATCATCATCATCATCATCATCATCATCATCATCATCATCATCATCATCATCATCATCATCATCATCACAATCATTGCCATATTCTTCTTAATATAAGACACTATATTTATAATATGGTTATCTGCTGTCCCAGCAAATATATCGTATCGTTCTATCTGTCTGTCTGTGTGCCTGTATATATGTATGTATGTATGTATGTATGTATGTATGTATGTATGTATGTATGTATGTATGTATGTATGTATGTATGTATGTATGTATGTATGTATGTATGTATGTAGGCATGCATATACGATGATATGCTGGTTTGTATGTATGTCTGCAGGTATGTATGTATGTATGTATATGTGTTTGTATGTACGCTCATTTCTTTTGTATACATGTGTAGAAACAATGTACAAGCGTGTATGTTCGTGTATGGCTGTGTCTGTATTTGTAAATGTGTTGATGTTCATACCATGAACCAAACTGAGCATTGTTACCTCACATGAATTGCCTTTAATTTGGACAATAAAGATTATTATTATTATTATTATTATTTATGTAGGACCTTCACTTATGAGTATTCTACTGGCTTGGGATCGCCACGTTCTAGACATGACCTCATAAGAATGTTTGTTTTGTATTCATTTATTTATTTGGGTTTTTTTTCTGTTTGTTTTTTTTTTCCCTTTTCTTTTTATCTGTTTTTTTTTTATTTAATCTTTTCCTTTTCTTGTTTTATCGACAAAATGTGACATTTTTGTTTGTTAGAACAGTAATCGCGAAGCGTTGATTACTTTCTATTCTGTTTATAAAACTTTGTCTCCAGCCTCGTCAACGTAGATCATTTGTCAAGCGTTCTTCTTGGATGAAGTTGGCGTAGTTTTTCTACCATGTCAAGTTTTTCAGTGTTTGTCAGGGGTGTGTGCCACAGTGTGTGCGGCTATGTGGTCTTGTGGTATGCCACTCGCTTTCGGATCGGAAGGTCCTGGGTTCGAGCCTCGCACTCGGCGCATAGTTGAGTCCTTGGAAAAGGGTTTTACTCACATTCTCTCACCGTACTCAGGTGTAAAATGAGTACATGGCCGTTATCAGCGTTGCCTTTGTCCGAAAAATTGTAATATCGCCTAACACGTGGCATGTCCCATCCTACATGTTAAATGTTGTTGGGGTTGACCAGGGACCACTTGTAAAGCGCTTTGAGGATGTTTAGTGGATATTGCGCTAAATAAAGCTCAATTTTAGTTTTTATTTATTTTTATTTCGATGACTCATCCTCATCTTCATTATTTAGGCATTGTCTTTTAAGTGGCTGAACGGAGTCCAGTGGCTCCTGAGATGTCAATTTACCGCTGATAGGAATATTGTTGTATATTGTTACAAATCGATCGCATGCTTTGGCCGAAAATGTGTGTGGAACGGGAATATCTTACAACGTTGATTTCATAATCAAGATGTAGCGTTTAAGCGGAGATGGTGTGCGATTAAGCGGTGCGATTTTTAAAAAAAATCAGTTATTTTGGGAATGCGTAGCGTATAAGCGGAGTGTGCGACTAACCGATGTGCGATTAAGCGTAGGGAACTGTATCTTCATATAATTCACAATTAATATAGATAGATAGACAAAAAAAGACAGATATATATATATATATATATATATATATATATATATTATATATATATATATATATATAGAGAGAGAGGAGAGAGAGAGAGAGAGAGGGGATGGGGTAGAGAGGGGGAGGGGGTGGGGTGAGGGGATAAGGGGAGAGAAGAGGTTTTCAAAATCTTGGAGATTTAGTTTACAACATACCAAATACCAAATAAAGAATATTATAAAGAATGATTGAAACATATTTTTTTAAAATTTTTCTGATTTGAAAGGATTGATGTTATCTTTATGCCTACGTTTTGGACCAGGTTGAATCGACCCCTACTGAGTTCAAACCCGCTGACTTACTCAAACTCCTCCCCACATTCAGCAGGAGGTTTGTGTTGACAATAAGACTGGGCCGAATACAATCCACACAATAATATATAATATATGTTATGCCTTCTGCCGTATTCTGAAAAATAACATTTAAAAAACATTTTGGCGAAGAAAATGTCGTCTTTAAAATACCGATCGATTGAAATGGTATTCATCTTTCCAAAAAAAAAAAAATATCTCTAATCTTGAGCTTTAAAATCTCAATTTCCAGAATTTTTTTTTTTTGTTTTTTTTGTTTTTTTTTTTTTGAAAGATAAGGGACATTTTAATGAATCGATATTAATTTGAAGGACGATTTTTCTGGCAAAAATATATTTTAAAAAGCGTTTTTAATAAATCAGAATACGGCGGTTAACACCATCCCTCTTTCAGCCGCCATGGGGATGAAGTGTAAAAATCTCCATAAACAACCGCCTTATTGTTCACGCCTTTCTGTCAAAACTCCACTTCTCACCACTTAAACGTCTATAATTTACTCTTCATTCTATAATGGCAAACCGACTAAATACACGGGGTAAACTTCATACTTCATGCTCCTTGTCACATCATAAAACCCATTTTAAAAAACTTTCCAAAACTCGGAGTCATTATCATGATAATAAAGAAACGAAAGATATGAAAAAAACCAACACATTTTCCCGGCCTATTCATCCATTCATCCTGAACTCCGCTCATCAACAAAACACGGTATATCCATTTTTGTCAGAAATACATTTAATAGATAGAACGAAAATGATGTCACTCATGCCTTTGTTATTGTTTTTTGCCATCCACGTTTATGTGTTATTCTCACTATACTGTATTATCCAGACTATAAAAGTTAATGGTTACACATAGTTTTGCGTGTTGGTCCGTTATACTTCCGGATGGAATATTGTGAGCTTCTTAGCCAAGCGCATACTATCCATATATCCATCGAATGAGATGATCCACAACTTGTCAAAATGTCTGAAACCAGAGACTTCAACGATTTCCCGGCATTAAGACTTTTATTTGTTGAAAGACAGGGGGCTATCTAAATCCCTTGATATCTAATGATTACCTTACCTAATTTTTCAATATTATTTTTCAATATTATTTATCAATAATACTTTTAAATATTATTTTCCAATATTATTTTTAAATATTATTTAATTTTAATTTTTCTTTACCCATATAATAAAAAAAAAAGTATTTTAGTACGTTTAAGATTTGACGGTGATATCCCATAATACAATAGCTTAGATTTCTCTCCGTGTGAACGGAGTGCCGGCATAAGTATCCCGTACTGTATGTCTCAATCACAGACCGTGGAGAAGTAGCGGCTCTTATGAAAAATCTCTTTCCTTTATAATAATTTTGTCTAACAATATTATCCTTTGGATTCGTCTGGATGCTCGCAATCCATAAATTATCCATTCGAATCCATTTAGACAGAAAGCAGAGGGTGTTAATTATGACACCGATGGAACGTGTCTGGTGTGAGGAAAAAGAAACTAGCAGCAGCATCATCAACAACAACAACAACAACAACAACAAGAACAACAACAACAACAAAAACAAGAACAACAACAACAACACGAACAACAATACTGATTTTTAATTTTACTTTTCTTTCTCACAAAAATTATCATTATTATTATATTTTATCTTATAAATAATGTCTGATATCTTGACTTCCTACTTGCCATCTCTAAATAAAATTGAGCTTTTATATAGAGCAATATCCACTAACCGTGCTCAAAGCGCTTTACAAAGGGTCCCTGTCCAACAGCAACATTTAGCATCTAGGACCGGACATGACGCCTGTTAGGCGATATTCATTTTGTTTTTTGACAGAGACAACGCTGTTAACGGCCATGGCACACCCGTGAGAGAATGTGAGTAAAGTGCCTTTTCCAAGGACTCAACTATGAGCCGAGCGAGGCTCGAACCCAGGGCCTTCCGATCCGAAAGCGAGTGTCATACCACAAGACCACATACCCGCACAGACCATTCAATCTTAAACTCACCAAACACGAATGAACATCAAATACTAATCATCTTTTTTAAAACATTCCCTCAAGCAGTCCTGCCTACCTTAAAATCTAAACGTTCGTTAATATTGGGAGATAAAAATAATAGCCGCTCGAGTTACTTTTTTCTGTGCGGCTATGGGGTCTAGTGGTATGACACTCGCTTTCGGATCCGAAGGTCCTGGGATCGAGCCTCTCTCGGCCCATAGTTGAGTCCTTGGAAAAGGCTCTTTACTCACATTCTCTCACCGTACTCAGGTGTAAAATGAGTACATAGTCGCTAACAGCATTGTCTCTGTTGAAAAAGAGTGTAATATCGCCTAACATACGTCATGTCTCGTCCTGCAAATTAAGTGTTGCTTTTGGCCAGGGACCCCTTGGGAAGCGCTTTGAGCACGTTTAGTGGATATTACGCTATATAAAAACGCTCAGAGCTCAGTTTTTAAAATAACAACAAACCCTCACAAGGATTAAATAACACTTCAAGAGATCATCATACTATGCTGTCACAGGGCTCACAAGATCGGTTTTCTTCACAAGTTATTTAAGAGTGAGATCGAACCACGGAAATTGAATCCATGTTCTGTGGATCGAAAGCTAGATATGCCTAAATGAGCCAATAAGATGGATAGATATAATAAAGTGACTCATGTATAGATAGTTCGAAGATGACGTCACTCAGGTCTTTGTTATTGTTTTTGCCATCCGCGTTTGTGAGTTGTTCTCACTAAACTGTATTAATCAGACTATAAAAGTTCATGGTCACACAGAGTTTGCGTGTTGGTCCGTTATACTTCCGGATGGCAATGTTGTGAACTCCTTGGCCAAGCGCATTCTATCTATAGATAGAACGAAGATGACGTCACTCAGGCCTTTGTTTTTTTTTTTTTTTTTTTTGTTTTGTTTTTTGCCATCCATGTTTGTGAGTAATTCTCACTTAACTGTATTAACCAGACTTTTAAAGTTCATGATTACACATAGTTTTGTGTGTTGATCCGTTATATTTCCGGATGGCAACGTTGTGAGCTTCTTAGCCAATCGCAAACTATCTATAAAGGAGCAACACAAAAACAAACAACGTTTCGGCCCTATGCCTTCGTCAGGAGACAAACAACAAAAGACAAAAATTTAAGGTTACAAAAAAAAAAAAATCTCATTTTGTCAAATGTGGAAACAAATGTGGATCGAACTGCGGCATGAAAAAGTTAAAGTAGGGTAGAAGATGTTATCAGTATAGACAATGATTAAGTTGTATACATTTTTTGCATAGACATACCTGTATGAGGCATTCTGTCCAATCCAATGTCTTTGTCTGCCTGGATATTGGTGACTTTATCTGGGGCCTAGAGAGGATATAAATAAATGGAATCTTTGATAATAAATTTATAGATAAATAGATTAATGAATTTATAAATATGTACTTTCCCAGATTATTAAATTGAGATTTTTTTTAAATAGCGCGATATCCACTTAATGTGCTCAAAGCGCTTTACAAGGGGTCCCTGACCAACAGCAACATCTAACATGTAGAACGAAACATGAAGCATGTAAGGCGATATTACAATTTTTTTTCGGACAGAGACAACGCTGTTAACGGCCAGGTACTCATTTTACACATGAGTACGGTGAGAGAATGTGAGTAAAGAGCCTTTTCCAAGGACCCAACATGCGCCGAGCGAGGCACGAACTCAGGACCTTCCGATCCGAAAGCGATTGTCATACCACAAGACCACATAGCAGCACAATATGTAATCTCCCTTTGGTTTTAGAAGAAAATATTCCAAGCTTTGAGCACGTTTAGTGGTCATTGCATTATATAAAAGCTTAAGTTTACCCCCCCCCCCCCCGACCCCCAATTTCACACTATTGGGGGGATTCTCCCACGGTACAACAGTACCTGCAATTAATACGAACACACGATCGACAAACACACCAGTGACACGACATAAAAATGAAATGACACTTCATCACATTTAATTTAGTTTATTATCCACGTCATATCCCATCACAAATTATTGACTCCACCTGACTTCAAATTTGAGTCTGTCAGTCAATGTATTACATTCCAGTTTCATTGTTGGAATCAATGCCTAATTTACCCACGACACCCCCACCCCCTCCCTCCCTCCTCCCACACACACACACACACACACACACATACACACAAACACACACACACACACAAACACACACCCTAGCCCACCCTTCGTGTTTTTTATTGTTTCCAATTTACTGGTCAGCGTGAATGTTTCCCTATGCTGTTCTCTAAATCTATTTTCGTTTTATGATGAAGTTCTGGATTTATAGAGTTAGCGCCCATTGCGTGAGTTATCGTGAATGGGTGAGAGTTAGCGCCCTTTGGTCAGCCATCAATCGGAACAATTCGATTCATCTCGTGTCTTGACCCTGACAGCTAACTGGACAAAAGGTGACCAATAAGTTTATTGAGATGGAACGAGAAGGACAGGGAATGGTTGGGTGACTTCATGTCCCTGTCAGCTTTGTGGAGATTAAATTATAACTTCTTTATTTTTTACATCTGTTGACTGCCACCTGTACCATGGGAAACTAATGTA
>NC_088365.1:2666409-2686409 GCF_034508935.2 Berghia stephanieae
GGATGTCCTTAAAGACTTCATTGGATTTACATGTTTGAGAGTTTTTGACAAGATGAGGGTCATTTAAATCGATCGATAGTTGAAGGGCGAGTTTTCTGGCCAATTTCTTTATTAAAAAAAAAAAAATGTTTTCTCGGAGTACGGCAGCCCAGACTCTATCTCTGATCTCATCAGTCGTTACTGCCTGTCCCAGGGTCTAGTTAACCCTCACATCACAAGGGTTTTAACGTTGTGGTTAGCATTGATAGGGTTAATATCGGATTTCACTGTCCACGCATGAAAATTACGGACTTCTGTTTTACCCCCGCGCCGCCGCCCCGGTGTAACTTGTACAAAGGACGGTTCTTGGCGGTTTGGGTACTTGGACGGTGAATGAAATTGACATAAATCAATGAAATGAATGTTGTGGCCAGAGTATTACTACCGTACTTTGGAACAAAACACATATTTAAAAATTTGGCCAGAAAACTCGTCCTTCAAATATCAATCGATTTAAATGACTCTCATCATGGCAAAAACTCTCAAACCCGGGACTTCGGTGAAGTCCCGGGTTTGAGAGTTTTTGCCAATACGAGAGTCATTTTAATCGATCGATATTTGAAGGATGAGTGTTCTGGCCAAATTTTTAAAGATGTGTTTTTCCAGAATACGGCAGATTAGTGATTGTTTGTTTGTATTTAATTGTTTGTTTCCTTCTTTTTCTTACGGGAAACGTGATGAGTAAACATATTGCTGCCAATTTATTTCCTTTTGGTTTGAAACGCAAAGGGGCTTTGCGGGAATAAATTAAAATCATCATCATTATCTGATGCCTTGCTCACACGCGTGGGCCATCGTGCCTTTCCAACCCTCTCTATAGTTCGGGACCCCCATGGTCTTGTGTCCAGTTCCTAGTGTTGTCCACCAATTTTATCCTATATTATTTGTCTTCCTGCTGCTCGATTTTCCATGTATCATTTCTGTTGTCACCTATCCAATCAGCAGTGATTGGGTAGCTGAGTCTGTTACTTACTTACTTATCCGAACCAGCGACCACCCGAGCTCTAGCCCTTCGGTCTTATGCCATGACGTAGAAGTTAGATGTCTTTTGTAGTTGTTCCAGGTGACTATAAAGTGTGTTACTGATGCTTGGATTTGGTGGTATGAATGTGCATCTCAGGTCTTGAGGTTACAGTACTTTGCGATAGAATGGGGTCATATCCCAATGGTAGCAAGAAATTGCTACTGTCTCTTTCACGCTTAAAAAAAACCCAACCCAGAATAAACTCCGTCTACAGGGGCTTAATGGTTCTGAATGACTACTTTTTTTTTACCCCAATATAACACCTAACAGAGACGGTATGCCACAAATATATAGCTATTCAGTCGCAGTTCTAGAGAAATTGGCATAGTGCCTATGAGTCAGTCACAGACCAGGTGTCCATATTATAGAAAGACTGTGGTCATTGTTGACCATAATTTATTTGTTTCCATCAGTCCATCCCATACATACACCCAGTTAGTTGTCTTTAATCTTTGGTTTTTTACTACTTCACCCAGCTTGACGCAGCAGGGAATTTGTCGCTGATGTTTTACGCGATGGTTTGACACAGTTTAACATGTTATAACACAGTGGGGGGTTTGGGGTGGGATGGTGGGGGGGGGGGGGGGGGGGGGGGGACTTACAATTAATATGGAGAAAATAGTATAACAAAGTCAACACTTAGAAGCACATGGTTTGGGGATAATTTTACGACGTAAATAAAGAGTGGGGAATTCCAAAAGTCAAGATTTAACAATTCAAAGTCTATTATCTAATCATAGGGAATAAAAGTGTGAAAAATACATAACATAAAAACCAGGTAGCTAGAATGCATTTTCATTATTGGTTGTTGTTGTTGTTGTTGTTGGCTGAAGAAGGGTTTTTGCCCGAAACGTTCGGTAGTTTGTTCTTTTGAAGCTGTTATATATTCTTGTTTATTCATTATTTTCTTACAGTCCACAGCTTCTGGCATCTTAGTATCACGTTGACTTTATCAAACGATATTCATCCATTAGACAATAAAATATAGGGAATAATTAATGTGACTCATGTTAGCTCACTCAACCCTAACACCGACTATATCTGTAGTTTACCCGGGTTACTTCTACCCCATGCCTATTTATTACATTTCTCTGAGACAAATTATAGATAGGCGTAATATCAAAGCTAATATTTATAATTTTTACATGTTAATGATGGTTGAATAAAACTGTCTATGCACATGCTCATTTTTTAATACATTTTTTTCTCCAGTTTTGAAAAGTAGCAAAAATCTCTAGGATTGAGTGAGTTAAAAGATACAAACGAAGTAAACAAGGTTTCGACCTTTTAGCCTTATTCAAGTAATCGTAGATAACAGCGACAGAGAGGGAGAAGAAAAGAAAAGAAAAGAAAATATATTATGAACTACGTCTAGCTCAATATTAAATTGATACAAAATTACAAATTCATATCTATCAGAATTTACTTTTCTCTTTCATAAGAATTTAAATTCTTTCTTTTTATTCAAGCAAACATTAATATAGGCAAAAGTCTCATATTTCTGGCTATAAATTTAGTTTTCACCAACAAAACCACTCCAATATAACACCCATTTGATGCAATAGGTCACATTTCAGAAGGGTTTTCTGTCATGGTTAAAGAAATGTCAAAATTGACGTAATTAAAAACTAATGATTGTTTTGTTGTTTTTTTGTTTGTTTTTTTTTTTAATGTGGTTCTTGAGACGTATGCTGAGAATATCATAGAAAAACCGAAAATCCAACCAAAAAAAAAAAAAATAAATTATGCCGCTATGTGGTCGTGTGGTATGACACTCGCTTTCGGATCGGAAGGTTTGGGTTCCAGCCTCGCTCGAAGCATTTTTGAGTCCTAGGAGAAGGCTCTTTACTCACATTCTCTCACCGTACTCAGGTGTAAAGTGAGTATCTTGCCGTTAACAACGTTGTCTCTGTCCGAAAAAAATTGTAACATCGCCTAGCGGGCATCATGTTCCGTCCTAATAAAGCTCTATTTAAAAAAAATATTTTTTTTAAAAAGTCAAATGTTGCTGTTGACCAGGGACCCCTTGTAAAGCGCTTTGAGCATTTGAGTGGATATTGCGCTAGATAAAGCTCAATTTATTTTTTAAAAATTGCATGGCACAACACCTAAGTTCATATTTCTCATTAATTTATTTCTTAATTCTCCGTTTTAGGTCATATAATTCATACCGACACAATGCCGTTTTGAGACGGTGGGTCATGCACATTTCTGGTCATTTTGAAAATGCAAACGTACTCTGAAAAAAATAAACAACAAAACGTATGTTTTAAAATTTTGGCCAGAAAAGACGTCCTTATACTTCAAATATCGATAGATTAAAATGACTCTCATTTTGACAAAATTCGAACAAATCTGCGACCTCGCCCCAAATTTTTAATATAGGTGTTTTTTTTTAAAGAGCACTGTAGATTGCCAGTTGATTTTTGTCGTTGTCTAATCTACATCTCTCCTCCTCCCCCACCTATCGCCCTTTCAGATTCATCAAATCGTAATCAACAAATTCAACAGTGAGGCACCTCGCAATGAATCAACTTTTATGAATTGTATGAAAAAATACGAACAATTTAAACCAATTAAAAATTGTTTAAAAGGAAAACGAATGTAACAATATTATGTCTTGCCCAAGGGCTTACAACAACCGATTCAAATAATACACTAAATAGTGAATTGTGAATTTTGATCTGCTTTCTTCCAGCAAAAAGGCTATGAGAAAAGTTAAATTCGTGATGTCTCATCGGGCATCATAAATTTGTTACAAAATGTAACTCTCTTTAACTCAATGTAATCTATTGTAAATCGTTCTTATTATGAAGATTTTTCTTGCCTAGAGCTAAATACTAAAGCAGTTACAAATTGCTGTCAAAATCTGTAAAAACACATTTTTAGACTTTTGATCAGAAAACTCGTCCTTCGATTAAAAAATGTCCTCATCTATTAAAAAACTCTCAAAACTAAGATTTCATTGAAGTGGTCACTGAAGTCTCAGGTTTAAAAGTCTGTACCAAGATAAAGGTCATTGTTATTTAAATTTATTCGCTTTTTATTGAAGGACGAAATTTCTGGCCAATTTTTTTTTCAATGTGTTCTTCCAGAATACGATAGATTGATTCTGAACAACGTCTTAATTTGAAGATCGGCGCAGCGATGAGAATAAGACAGAGCGACTTGTCACAGTGAACTTTCGGATAGAACAAAACTATTTCTTTTCATTTATAAGATTATTATTATTATTATTTTGAAGGGGAGCAAAGAAGCGGATGTATAGTTAGATGGAGCGTGCATGGGGTGAGCGTTTAAATCATTGATTGTTGTTGTGATCGTGAGTGAATATCTCTCAAAACCGCAACAGGACAAAAGAGTCAAATGTAGCGGAAACGCCCCTACTCCATTCGTTAACATTGCATGCCTTAATGAACTAATTCTTCAATATCTTCAATATCGGCATTGAGAGTTCATAGTTTGTGGGAAAGTTTGAACAAATAACTTTGATAGAAAACGGTTCTTTCTTTACATGTGCAACCAATTAAAGGCCGGGTTTGACTGTATCCTGACGTGAAATCAAAACTGTACAAGCTTTGAGGTGCTGTGGTATGATATAATTTATTGGGAGCCGGCCAAAGTTGAGTCCTTGATAAATACTATATCAATACTCACAGCTTTCTCATCACTCAAGTGTAAAATTATAGTACCTAGCTTGTAATAGTGTTGTCTCTGTCGACAGCGCGTGAGTCCTCTTTTAAATCACTTTGAGCACGTTTAGTATGGCTATAGGGTCTAGTGGTATAACACTCGCTTTCGGATCGTAATGTCCTGGGTTCGAGCCTCGCGCTCGGCGCATAGTTGAGTCCTTGGAAAAGTCTCTTTACTCACATTTTCTTACCATACTCAGGTGTAAAATGAGTACCTGGTCGTTAACAGCTTTGTCTTTGTCTGAAAAATTGTAATATCGCCTAACAAGCGTCATGTCCCGTCCTACATGTTAAATGTTGCTGTTGACCAGGGACCCCTTGTAAAGCGCTTTGAGCACATTTAGTGGATATTGCGCTATATAAAGCTCAATTAATATAAATCTCAATTAATTAATTAGTAGATATTGCACTATTTAAAAGAATTTTTTAATGTTTTTTTTTTCTTCTCTTTTAAGCAAGAGGGCTGGCTGCGTCCAATAAGGAACTCGGGTTTCAATAATTTTTCCTCCTCCTCCTCCTCCTCCTCCTCCTCCTCCTCCTCCTCCTCCTCCTCCTCCTCTCTTTTCTTCTTCTTCTCTTCTTCTTCTTCTTCTTCTTTTATTTTATTTTATTATTATTATTATTATTATATTATTATATTTTTATTATTATTATTATTATTATTATATTTATTATTATTATTATTATATTATTATTATTATTATTATTATTATTATTATTATATTATATTATTATTATTATTATTATTATTTTATTATTATTTTATTATTATTATTATTATTATTATTATATTATTATTATTATTATTATTTATTATTATTATTATTATTATTATATTATTATATTATTATTATTATTATTATTATTATTTATTATTATTATATGTATTACGATTGTTGTATTTTTTTTTTTTTTTTGGTGGTTATTATTGTAAGTTTTTGTGGTTATTTGTGTTTTGGTTCCATTTACCATTTTTTTCCACTTTCATGTATATGTTGTCATCAAATTGTGTGATTTATTGGCGAAAGCCTAAGATTGAATTGATTTTGAAACTTTGCTATTACCTTATTGGTAAAAGGGGTACAATCACAATTCACTATGCAGTGATGTCGGATCTCGCCTGATTAAAGTTAAGTTGGGGAAGTAAATTTTAAATCACTATATTATTAACAATCCCCAGATAGACTACCTGCAATAAATGATAATCATTCGATATAATATCAAATATCCCAGCTTGACGATTTACACCCATAGAAGTCAATAGTTTAGGAGGCCTTTAAAAAACCTGCTATCTCTAGTCTCTTTTTCATCAATCCGAGAAAACTGTCAATTTAAAAATCATTTTTTGCCATTTATCTAATAGTAAAGCACTCGCTTCACAACGCAAAGGGACCAAGATTGATCCCGGGTGCAGTCTAGATTTGTTTTGACCCCCCCCCCCCCCCATCCCCCCTTGTCCACCCAGCAGTGAATGGGTAGGTAAGTCTGTTAGATTTGACGGAAAGTACTTGCGACAGACTAGAGTGTCCTATCCAAAGGAGAGGTCTGACCCAACCAAAATTGAATAAAACATGGTGCGCAAAGCTCGTATTTATCTAGACTTCAGAGTTTTGATCTGTGCCGATCGTGAAAATCGGGACTTCAGAGGGGTTTGATCGTAGCCATCGTTAACTTATAGCCTGACACTGACCAAAAAATGACGTCAAAATGCCAGTCTTTGGTCACAAAAGAAAACAAATCGTGAGTTTTATTCAATAGTTCAAAAAATGGGACCTCTTGTTTCCATGAGCACTACTAACGACAACTCACTACGTGGTGCAAGAACCAAATAATGACGTCAAAATGCCAGTCGTTTTGGGTTTCAGTGTCAGGCTATAACTTAACGATGGCTACGGTTTGATCCGCCGACCATCGATATTTTAGATTAAATAGTAGGCTACCTCTGGTTTACACCCAATGTCGGCTAGGAAGGGTTATGTTTGACTGAAGTTGTCAATGTTGGGTGGTGAGTATGCTACCGTGAATAATGTCATATCCGATAAGTCATCTTTATCAAGCAATTCTGATATTTTATTGGGAACGGCTTTAAGGTCTTGTGGTATGGAACTCGCCTTCGATCAGAATTCAAGTCACGCTTAAAGTGGTGCACAGTTATTCCAAAGAAAAAAAAGCTTTTTACTCACATTCTCTCACTGTACTTAGGTGTTAAATGAGTATCTGAACGTTAAAAAGTTGACTCTGTCGAAAAAGAAAAATTAATGACGCCTCACAGGCTTCATGTCTAGGCTTATAATTTGAGTGTTGCTGTTGGCTAGGAACCCCTTGTAAAGCGCTTTGAGCTAGATTAGTCGATTGCTCTATATGATTGCTCAATTTTATTTTAAGTAACAAGAATTAAAATCTCACACATCAATGTAGTTATTTTAAACTTGAAATTAATTTTTTTTTAAATATATTTTCTTGGCATTTTTTTTTCACATGATAAAACATATTTTTGAGATGATCGGGTACAAACAAATAGACAAAAAGAACCATTCACTTATCACACAATCACTTTCACTCACGTGGATATCACATCTGCTGTTCTCATCAGAAAAAAAACAATATTTTGAAATAAGCATCATCGCAAAATACTGCCTTTTCTTTGAAAAAATACCCTCATTTTATCTCTCCCTCCCACTGAGCTAGATTTCAAATCATTTCCATTCAGCACAGCAAACCAGCACCATAAAGCACATCAATTAAATCGTCCTTAACAACTCACATCTGTTTTCATTTTCATACGACAAACAATCATTCTAATTATTAACCCTTTCAATTCCAGGCTAGAATTTTATGAAATCATTTTGCCCATCTTTTTCTTTTTTTTTTCCGACAAAGGGTTGAAGCTACGAGCACATATTTTAAAGATTTGATAACAGAAAGCAATTATGGGCTTGATTTAACACTGTTGTAATGAACAGAATCTAGTATTAGTTTGAGAGTTTTTCTATTTCACCAATGAGACTTTAATAACTTCGTTTATCAGACCGTCGAAATCAATCATATTTTTTATAGCTTTCTGACCTACCTACCTATCTACCTATCTATCTATCTATCTGTCTATCTATCTATCTATCTATCTATCTATCTATCTATCTATCTATCTATCTATCTATCTATCTATCTATCTATCTATCTATCTATCTATCTATCTTTCTATATACCTATCTTTTTTATCAATCAATCAATCTATCTATATATATATATATTATATATATATATATAATATATATATATATCTTTTTTATCAATCAATCAATCAATCATTCTATCTATCTATCTCCCTATCCATCACCGATCTTTCTTCCTTATCCATTATATCTCCGCTCTCTTTCTCTACTTCCTTCTTCCCCACCCTCTCTCTCTCTCTCTCTCTCTCTCTCTCTCTCTCTCTCTCTCTCTCTCCTTGTACAAGGAGAGAAAGAGAGAGAGAGAGAGAGAGAGAGAGAGAGAGAGAGAATTGTGTGTATGTGTGTGTGTGTGTGTTTGTGTGTGTGTGTGTGTGCTCTGCTAACATGCTAACATTCTCTTTCTAACATTACCCTTCTATTGCTTCTTTTGTCTTCACAATCTTCTCAGGCCAAGCAAAAAATGATTAAATAAATATGACTTTTTAATATGTACTCGTATATTATGAAGATGTGCCAAATGGTCGGTTTTGTTTTCTTTACTTTCGCCCCAAAAGATACTACAGAACAGTATCCTAAGTTAATTGGAAAAAAAAAGAAGGAAAAATTCGCTTTCATAGGTCTCTCTGGATAAAATAATGAAAAATAAACCAAAAATTTACGATCTAGCACCAAAATTATAATTGTTATATCTAGACGTCTAGCTTTTAAAAGGGTCAAAAATATGTAGACAAAGGTGATACTAGATCTATGTCCACAGTTTTTCGTAACATTTGAGAACCTATCTCTGCTATTCTATCGGGGCTAGATTGCCGGTATTGTTAGTTTATATGAATGATGGAAAACGATGAATTTTTCCCCTTAGATTTTGCAATTGAATTAGTAGTGGGTATTTTTGTTTTATGTCACAAAAACGCCCTTTTGTCACATTGATATGTAAGTTAAAGAGACTAACACTGCCATTGTTTTTAAAAACACAGTATGCAATATTAACCAAATAGCACATACTGTGTTCTTTAATAAAACGGCAGTAAAGTAAGTATGCTTTTTGTCATCGCTGTGCTGTTAAGTTTGTTCTTGTTATTATTTTTGTTTGTTGATGTTATTGTTGTTGTTGGTATTTTTGTTGTTAATGTTGTTGTTGCTCATGTTTGTTTTTGTTGTTGTTGGTGTTGTTGTTGTTGTAATGATTGGTTCTATTTTTTCGGATATTTTTGTAGTAGTATTGGTATTGTTATTGCCGTTGTAGTAGTTATTGGTATTATTGTTGTTGCTGCTGCTGTTGTTTTTGTTGTGATTGTCATTATTATAGTTTTGGTATTATTGTTGCTGTTGTTGTTGTAGTTCTTGATAATATTGTTATTTTTTGTTGTTGTTGAATTTATTGGTATAAGCGTTATTGATGTTGTTGTTGTTGTTGTTGCAGTTTTTGTTATTATTGTTGCTGCGGTTGCTGTTGCCGTCGATGTTTGATCTGATAAAGGAGGAAACATGAAAAGAGAGATCTCCAACAGGGAAGCAAAAGTGAAAGTAATCTCCACTCCCCCCACCCTCTTATCCCTTCCCCCTCCCCCTTCTCCCTCCCAATATCCACCACCCACTGTTTTATTATCTTCTATACAATACATTTCTATATCATTTCCAGATTTGTCTTGAGGACATTTGGTTATTTTGTTTAACACATCAACGAAGATTGGACAATAATGAATTTGTCATGCTGTGTTATTTTACTCTTAAATAAAAATTTGAAAAAGTGGGTGTAAAACAGTGCCAGACACAAAGCAGACGAGGCAGGTTGACTTTTTGATGTTTCTTGTATTTTAAAAAAAATCTCTACTTTGTCTGGCGTTGTTCCATACAAATATTTCTCTCCCCCCCCCCCCCCCCCTCTTCCCCCCGATTTCTGACTTACATCAGTGCCTGTTCCCTAATCTGTCACTTTCTTTCAAACTACGACTTTAATTCTCTCTCGATTACTGTTTTTGTTTTCATGTTTGTTATATTCCATTATGTTATTTTGAGGGGTTTTTTTGTGTTTTTTTTTGGGGGGGGGGGGCGTGTCTATGGAAGGCCCAATACTTTTTTTTAAAATTCAAATTACATTTCTTTCGTTTTGCGTTGTTTTATTGTATCAACAATTAACAACATTTTCCCCAAAGATAAGAATTTTAATAAAAACCAACGTGTCCTTTTTTAAACCAGATGTTTTTAGAATAAGATTTGGGCAAGGCTGACGACAGGTTAGACCGCCATATGAACTTCTATCACTTAATCAAAATAAATAAATAAATAAATAAATAAATAAATATGATGAGACAAAAAGGAAAACAAAATCACCTATTTATGACTTGAAATGGAGTGAGTAGGAAAGTGCCAGAAGACAACAGAGAATAAAAATTGCGTAGCGGCGATGGGGGCTCGAACCCGCGACCATCCTGGTACGACAACTTCGCCTGGCCGGGGAGATCGTGACTCTACCGTATGATATATGGCCCGATCGTGGATCACGCCCCAAACGGTATCATTTTAAGGGGAACATGATGCCAAAGGTTGAGTTGATTAAAAAAAAAAATAACTAAAATGACCAAGAATGAGAGATGTAAGTTTATGTCACGTCATACTCATTTGATTATTTATTTATAAATTCTAATGCAAAATTCTATTATAAGTGTATAATCGACACGTAGTCACCATATAATATACGCTTGTTGTTCCACTGTACTTTTTAAGACTTTTAATATTCATTGCCAATTTTTCTTTAATTTCTTTACATTTGATATTTCTTTGATGTATCTTATACTACCGAATTGTGTTGTGATACAGAAGTATAATTTCCATGCAAGGATGAATAAAGTATATCTTATCTTATCTCTTATCTTTTAGAAACTACATCCATTAATATTACAAGCCCTCAATAACACATGATAATCTGTCTTCTTAATAAAACAAGGGGTTCAGGATATCTCAGTTGGTAGAACACTCGCTTCTCATGCAAAGGAACCGAGACCGATCATAGCCATCGTAAAGTTATAGCCTCACACTGACCAAAAAATGACGTCAAAATGCCAGTCTTTTGCCACAAAAGAAAACAAATCGTGAGTTGTATTCAGTAATTCAACCAATGAAATAACTTGTTTCCTTGAGCTCTACTAACGACAACTCACTAGACAAACCTAAAAACTGACGTTAAACTGCCAGTCCTAGAGGGTTCTAGTGTCAGGCTATGTGTTAACGACGGCTACGGACCGATCCTAGGTGAAGCCGAGATTTTTTTCTGACCCTCAACAGTGATTGCTTGTGTAGCAAGGTCTTTTAGATCTGGCAGAAAGTACTTTGCTATGGAGTAAAGTCCAATCCTAAGGGTAGCAAGCAATTGCAGTTCTTCGCCATAATTGTTACTGATTGCCTCAAAGCAGTATAATGCCAGGGGAAACATGACGCTAAAGGTTGATATAAAAACTAAAACGATCAGGAATAAAAGATGTTAGTTTATGTGTTACTTTTAGAAACTGCATCAATTGCCCTCAATTAAACATAATAATATGTCTTCTTAATCAAACAAAGGGGTCCCGATAGCTGAGTGGTTAGACTATTCGCTTTACACGCAAAGAGACCGAGATCGATCCCGGATGAAGATAATATTTTTTTTCTACCCGAATCAGTGATTAGGTAGCTAAGTCTTTTATATCTTTACCCTAGAATACATCGTTAGGACCAGCATTGTCTACCATCACCATCACCCATTTGGTAACTGGCCAAGCTTAACATTGCTTTACTTTTGTATCATGGCGAGACGCCCTAGCGCTGAGTCAACGATACCACGCGCTAGATGGTTTGAATAAGGTCTATGTCGCATTACTATTACAGATATAATATGACAATGTATTTGTAAACAAATTTTGATGTGCAGATTTATACCCAGGAGATTAGAGGAGATACTTAATAATTGTCTATATCTATCTATAAATATGTCTGTCTATCTATCTGTCTATCTATCTATCTAACTATCTATCTATCTATCTATCTATCTATCTATCTATCTATCTATCTATCTATCTATATAGCTATCTATCTATCTATATCTATCTATCTATCTATCTATTTATCTATCTATCTATCCATCTATCTATCTATCTACCTTTATGCCAAGGAGATAAGAGGAGATGCTTATCTGTCTATCTATCTATCTATCTATCTATCTATCTATCTATCTATCTATCTATCTATCTATCTATCTATCTATCTATCTATCTATCTATCTATCTTTTTATCTATCTATCTATCTCTATCTATCTATCTATCTATCTATCTATCTTTTTATCTATCTATCTCGATCTATCTTCTATGTAAATATCTAGCTTTCTATTTAGCTTTTTGCACCCCTTCGCTCGCTCCCCCAACCCCATCCCCATCCCCAAACCTACCCAACTCTCTCTCTCTCTCTCTCTCTCTCTCTCTCTCACACACCACACACACACCACATACACACGCCCTATCCAAGTCTCTCTCTCTATCTATCTATCTATCTATCTATCTATCAATCTATCTATCTATCTATCCATATCTCTCTCTCTCTCTCTCTCCCTCTCTATCTATCCATATGTCTCTCTCTCTCTCTCTCTCTCTCTCTCTCTCTCTCTCTCTCTCTCTCTCTCTCTCTCTCTCTCTCTCCAGATTAACGTTGCGAGTTGGCTATGAAGAAATTAAGACAGAAATAAAGAATGAGCTGATTTTTCCGTGATAACATTATCGTCAAATTATACGATATTTGAGACTCCAAATAAAGCAGGTCTAAAAAAAATTGTTCAACTGTTTTATTATTTTATCATCGTTATTTTTATTTAATTATTTCAATTTTAATGACAATATTATAGCCATTAAGATAACAACCAACTTTGTGAGGCAGTGGGGGAGACTTTATATAAAACACTATAATCACAAGCTTTTGAATTAAATAAGAGATTGTTTTGAAAGAAGGAAGAGAGCAATGAAATTTAAATAGCGTGCTATCATCTTATCGGGCCCCAATCAAAAGGCGCTGACTAGTTTAGCGTGCACACCAAGTTCAATAAACGCGGCAGATTTTGCGGTAGTTTTCAATAAATTGCCCGTGACGAGGCTTTTTTTTTTAGCTTTAGCTTTGCCATGCGTTGTCTTTGGCTTGAAAAAGAAACCTTCTTACTAAATTAACCCTCTTGTGGCTAAATTCCATTTTTTTCCAAATAAATTTTTTTCTAAGTTTTTTACCCAACCACTGCAACTGTTTTTACTAAGAGAATTGATACAACCTTAATGAGAGATCCATACCGTTGCGTTGTCGCCTCAACCGTCTAAAAAAGGGGTTGCGATTGATTTGGTTAGACTAAAATCCAACTCGGGTTGTTGAAGGTTTAGGAGCTTCTTCTACAGTTATAAATTTAAATCTGTTTTGTGCATAGACCGTGCAGATTAATTACATGTTTAGCATTGATGTTATTTTGTGGTTGAGAGGCAGGCGAAGGTTCTTCTCGTACCTGAGAACCAGCAGGCTGTTAGGATCGCATAGGGATGTTGTTTTAAATTCGATAATTTTGCTACTCTTCTATTTTGCAACAATGCTTTTCCCACACACCCCTAGGACATTGTGTTACATGCTAGGACATTGTGTTACATGCTTGTAACGTGTTCTGGTCTTTATTCGTTACTCACAGTCTCGAAATGGCATATTATGGTCTTGTGGCATTACACTACTCGCATTCAGACGGGAAATTACAGGGTTCGAGTCCGCCCTGAGCGGCACATAGTTGAGTCATTGCAAAAAAAGGCTCTTAACTCACATTCTCCTACCTCACTCAGGTGTAAATGAATGCCTGACTATAGATAGAATGAAGTTGCCGTCACTAGGGTCTTTGTTATTGATTTTTGCCATCCGCGTTTATTATGAGTAATTCTCACTTTTATTATCCAGAGTATAAAAGTTCATGGTTACACAGAGTTTTGTGTGTTGGTCTGTTATACTTCCGGATGGCAATGTTGTGAGCTTCTTAGCCAAGCGCATACTATCTATTAACAGCGTTGTCACTGTCAGAAAGTAAAAATGATATCGCCAAAAAAAAACTATCATGTCTTGTGTCCAGCATATGACTGCCGTACTCTGGAAAAACCCAAATTGGGAAATATGGCCAGAAAACTTGTCCTTCAAATATCGACTAACATTGGGTTTCACAGCATTAATCAATATTAATAAATTACTATTATTTTTTTTAGCAATTGAGATTATGTTATTATTGTTATTATTATTATTATTATTATTATTATTATTATTATTATTATTATTATTATTATTATTATTATTATTATTATTATTATTATTATTATTAATGCTATCTGGCCGACGGATGATGTCGTACGCAAACAATTAATAATACATGGTGTTATAATTCATTGAGAAAGTAAGGAGCAGGCACTGGTATAAGATACAGATCTGAAAAAGTGTGTATGAAACAGTCCCAGAAAATCAAGAAATAATCATACCAAAAAAAAAAAAAAAAAAAAACCCAAAAAGCCCCCATAAAAAACGCCCCACAAACACCCCAAAACATTTAAACATTCAAACATTTACAAACATGAATAAAACAGCTTCTATAACATCACAAAATACTAAGCATCAAAACTGTTGGCCTCAAAACCCTTCTTCAGCCAATAAAATATACCCAGTAAAACTTCCTCGATTTATATAGCATATTATACATTAAATATATTATTACAGGGGCCTTTATCTAACAGCAAAACTTAAATTGTAGAACGAGACATGACATGACGCCTGCTATGTGACATTACACTATTTTTTAATTAATTACTTAATTTATTAATTAATTATTTTTTTTACGACATGTACTCGTTTTACACCTGGTTATGTAAGAGAATGTGAGTAAAGAGGACTAAGCTATGCGCCGCTCAGAACGGGACTCGAACCTGTACCTTCCGATCCAAAGGTGGGTATAATACCCAAAGACCAAATAGCCGCAGCAATTTCTTAGCAGCATGTGGATACGACGCTATTCTACTGCAAAGTACTTTAGGACAGATTAAACAAACCCAGCTACCAAATCATTGCTGGTTTGACTAGAGGGAGGAAGGGGGGGGGGGGGTGTCAGAAAGAAATATCAACTCAATTTCAACCCAGAGCGATCTCAGTCTCATTCCGTGTGAAGCGATTGCTCTACCAGCTGAACTGTCCGGTCCCCAAGGTTATGGTGAACTTGCAGTTAACCTTTGGACCCGATGGCTCACATTTTAAGAGAACAAAAGGGCCGGTATAGATCCAAGGTACTGTTGACAGAATTTTGCTGTCCACCTAATCATGATTTATTGAATAGTTGCGTCTGTCTGATCTGGCGGAAAGAACTTGTCATTGGGATGGTCGTATCCAAATGGTGGCAAGGAATGGCTAAAGCCATTTTAACGTTTCTTAAACCGGGTTAAACGTTGGATTCGTAGCCCTTAGGGATCGGAAGGACTACAATATAATATGTAGTCCTCTAATACGTTTAAAACGTGAGCTTTTATATAGAGCAAAATCCACTAAACGTGCTCAAAGCGCTTTAGAAGGGGTCCATGACCATCAGCAACACGTCACATGTAGAATAGGCATGACGCCTCTTAGGCGATATTACATTTTTTTCCGGGACAGAGACAACGCTGTTAACGGCCATGTAATCATTTTACATCTGAGTACGGTGAGAGAATGTTAGTAAAGAGCCTTTTTTCCAAGGACTCAACTATGCGCCGAGCGAGACTCGCACCCAGGACCTTCCGGTCCGAAAGAGCGAGTGTCATACTGCAAGACGGTCTCCTGGGGAGCAACGAGCCGTTCTACGACAAGACACTCTCAAATCTGCAAACAATCTATCTGTACGACTTTTCGTATAACTGCTTCCTTTGTTCAGATCGATAAAGAAGCGTTAGAAATTAAATTTAGATTATCAGTTCGATTAATCTCCTATTTTGTAATGATTTCTATTTACGGCAGATATGTGAATATAACACTTCCAACTGTTTTGTATCGGAAACAATAGTAGATAGATATGGAAGTGGGTAGGAATGGGTTGAGAGGTAACAATAAAACATCTAAAAATATCCTTATCATTTCGATAATCGATTTCCCACCAGAAAATAGGAAGTTGTAGATATAGATAATAATCAAATCGATATCGGACAATGATTTGATATCAAAGGGTTGGGAATCGGTCTTAGGTTTGGGATCGAACAACAAAAGAGCTGGGAAACGTTATAAAATATAAAAATAATAATAAGGACTTTTTAAACATTAAAAAAATTGAGCTTATATATAGTGCAATATCCACTATACCTACTCAAAGCGCTTTATAAAGGGTCCCTAACAACAGCAACAAGTAACATAGAGAACGAGACATGACGCCTGTTCGGCGATAATACAATTTTTTTTCCGACAGAGACAAAGCTGTTGACGGCCAATTACACATTTTACACCTGAGTAAGGGTGAGAGAATGTGACTAAAGAGTCTTTTCCAAGGACTCAACTATGCGCCGAGCGAGGCTCAAACCCAGGACCTCCCGATCGGAAAGAGAGTGTCATACCGAAAGAACACATAGCCGCACAAGAGTAGAAAAAGACCGGAAGTCAATAGATAATCAAAACTTTTAGCGGTGTTGAGACTTAAACCCGGACACGACTGTATTTCACCAATAGTTGTTTTTTTTTTAACCCCCCCCCCCCCCCCCAAAAAAAAAAAAACAAAAAAAAAAAAAACAAAAACATACATGGACTTTTGAAATAAAAAGAAAATGATCTGACATTTTATTCGATTTAGATGTGAATGAGTACCTGGCTATAGGTAGTATGCTGATATATTGTAAGGGTTAATATAAAAATGCCGCTTTACAAGCGACTGGTACTTTATGAAATGGAAATATGCTTCAATATAATGCATGAAGATGCTTAAAGTCAGGAAATGAATATTTATTTTTATTCTTTATTTTTATTTTATTTTATTCTTTTTTTTAAATATTATTTTTAATTCATTCATTTATTTATTTTAAAGTTATTTATTTATGTGGCACTGTTTTATATAATACAAGATAAATCATACCTTTATTTCCTTGGGGGGGGGGGGGCAGAAGGGGGGGGGGCTGCAAAGGTGAAATTTGCAAAATCCTCTTCAAATCTAGAATTCTAGATAGATATTTCGGTGTGCATAGCCTATGACAATAGAATGAATATAATTGTTTACTTCCTCTGTTGTCACGAGCGTCTTCTGTCGTGTAACAAGAAGTACTCCTTCAGAGCTAATAGAGCCGGCGGTCCTATAATTGCCGTCCGGAGCCGTCCAAAGCCATCTGGAGGCCTAGGAAAATCGCCCGGGGATCATCTAAAGCATTCTCAAGCCACCCGGTGGCCCTCAGAGCTGTACGAAGCTTTCCAGAAGTCGTGCGAAAGGGAGGCCTTCCGAAAGCTCCTCGTTCTGCTCCGGACGGCTCCGGACGGACGACAATTAGTAGGACCCGGAGCCGGAGTTTATTTCGGGTTTATAGCATGACACGGACAATAACACTTGCTAGCTACCATTTGGATAGGACGCTATTTTATAGAAAAGTACTTTCCATCAGATCTAACAGATAAAGCAATCCTATCACTGCTTCATAGATAGGTGGGTAAGATAACCGGGGTTGTAATGGCTTAGTTAGCTGATATAACACTCGTTTCACACACAAAGAGAGAATTTTTTTTCCAACTCAAATGTCCACTCAGTAGTGATTGGGTAGCTCGGTCTATTGGATCTGGTGGAAAGTAGTTCGCAATAAACTACAGTCGGTTCCAAAGGATAGCAAGCAATTAACGTTATTATTATTATTATTATTATTATTATTATTATTATTATTATTATTTATTATTATTATTATTATTATTATATTATATTATTATTATTAATTATTAATTATTATTATTATTAAATTATTATTATTATTAATACATTCTCTCATCGTACTCAGGTGTAAATAGTACTTGGCCGTTAACATTATTATTATTATTATTATTATTATTATTATTATTATTATTATTATTATTATTATTATTATTATTATCATTAATCACATTCTCTCATCGTACTCAGGTGTAAAATGAGTACCTGGCCGTTAACATCGTTGTCTTTGTCCGAAAAATTGTAATATCGCCTAACAGGCGTCATGTCCCGTCCTACATGTTAATTGTTGCTGTTGACCAGGGACCCCTTGTAAAGCGCTTTGAGCACATTTAGTGGATATTGCTCTATATAAAGCTCTTTTTTTTCTTTTTTTTTTTTTTTTTAGATAGTGTATTGATTTTTTTCGAAATATCAAATATTTTTCGTCAAACCCATCGAAAACAGGCGCCATCGTTTTTAGCCATCGTTGTTAATCATCCGGTATCGAGTATGACAATGAGATTAGAGTACTTACATTTAATCGATACCAGTTAGATAGTGGTTCCACTCATTAATAAAAAAATACAATCCCTTCCTTAAAATTCATATCAACCATTTTCTGCTCTTAACATATGGAAAGGTTTTTTTTTTCTAATATGTGAGCGAAATTAAAACATCAAATGCAGGAAATATCAGCTGTCCTTGTCCAAATACAAAGCTCTGAGAAGTTTTTTCACGAAGTCATAACATATATTGCTGATTAAGACAATAGAATCTGACTTCAAATTTTATTCAATACTTTTACTAATAAATCTTAAACGGGCAATTTTCATTGAAGGGACAGCAGCTATGCTTGTAATAATAATTTGAGAGTTTTTGCAAAGATGAAGGTCATAGTCGATCGATATTTGAAGGACCTGTTTTCTGGCCAAATTTTTGAATTCGAATTTTTCCAGGGTTCGGAAGTTAACTGCTTCAGAAAAACGAATTTTAGGTTAGCAATGATAATTGGATTCAATAGTCTGATGTCACGTCGCCAAGCAACTGTGGCCATCGTGGTTCTAAACAAAGAAAATCAGTACTTTTTATTCTTCATGCTGGCTAGAACTTTTCATATGTCTTGTGATCAGAATGTGTAAAAGTCAAAACATGATCAGATTTATAATGGGTTTTTTTCCTCTGGATACACTTTTATGCTCGTCGGAGAAATATTTCACAAGGACGTCCGCCATTGTTCTGATAGTTTAGAGCCAGTTACTAAGTTACCATGCGTCATTACGAGGGAAGTGACGTTACGAGTTTTGAAGCGTATTAAGCAGTAGATTTTTGACCAATCAAAACATGAGTTTGTGACACACATTCCTACGTGCTCGGACAAACATGGTTGTTTATAAACAATATCGTGAATGAAATCGACTTCTCTCTCTCTCTCTCTCTCTCTCTCTCTCTCTCTCTCTCTCTCTCTCTCTCTTTATTATGAGCTTTGCGCACCATCAGAGGTCTGATCCGCCCGCAATTAAATTAAACACGGCGCGCAAAGCTCGTATGTATACTTCAGAGTTTTGATCCGTCGATCGCGAAAATCGGGACTTCCGTAGTTTTAATCGGTCGACCATCAATTTGTGGATATAGGTTTTCATTTCTGCTTCTAGTTCATCCCGCCTTATTACCGCTTTGAGACGCTGGGTCACGTTCCTTGTTATAATATCTCATTTTCTCATATTAGAATTTGGCTCACCTTAATACGATGCCCGTGTGTGAGGCTATTTGAGTCTTGTAGTATCACAATCGCTTTAGGATCGGAAAGCCCTGGGTTCGGGCCTTGCTCGGAGCAGAATTTAGTAGCAACTTGGAAAAGGCTCTTTACTCACATTCTCTCATCGTAGTCAGGTGTAAAATGAATACCTGGACGTTAACAGCGTTGTCTCTGTCGAAAAATTGATTTTTAAAATTGTAATATCGCTTAACAGGCGACATCATGTCTTGTTCTACATGTTACGTGTTGCTCTTCGTCAGGGACCTCCTGTAAGCGCTTTTAACACGTTTAGTGGATACTGCGCTTTATAAAAGCTCAATTTTGTTGTTGTTGTTGTTGTTTTTTCTTTTTTGTTTTTTTTTTTATTGGGAAGATAATGGTATTAATCCCGTGTGA
>NC_088365.1:2691409-2693909 GCF_034508935.2 Berghia stephanieae
TAAGAAAAGATCGTGATTTAATGAGTGCTTCCTATTGAAAAGTATGTAACTTTGCTGGAAGAAAAAATAATTCCAGATTTTATCCTGATCGTTTTTCTGCTTTTATTTTTTTTTTTGTTTTTTGTTTTTTTTTTGTTTTGTTTTGTTTTTTTCAGCAAGGCGGAGAAACTTCCCATACTGTTGAAACACGCTGCAAGTAGGAAATTTTGATAATGTGATTTTTTTTTTCATAGTTTCTTAAACAATATAAAAACGTCCCTCGGAGCCATAAGGTCCCTGGAGCCGAAGTTTATCCCAGTTTCTATAGCGTGAAAAGGACAATAGCTATTACTTGCTACCCTTTTGATACGACACTAGACTATCGCAAAGTACTTTCCGCCAGATCTAATAGACCCAGCTACCCATTAACTGCAGGATGGACAGAGGGGTCGGAAAAAAAATCTGGGCTGCACTCGGGATCGGTCTTGGTCCCTTTGCGTGTGAAGCGAGTGCTCTACCAACTGAGGTATCGATACCAAGCAATAATATATAGTATGCGCTTGGCTAAGAAGCTCACAACATTGCCATCCGGAAGTATAACGGACCAACACACAAAACTATGTGTAACCATGAACGTTTATAGTCTGGTTGATACAGTTTAGTGAGAATCACTCACAAACGCGAATGGCAAAATTCAATAACAAAAGCTTGAGTGACGTTATCTTCGAACTATCAATAGGAGATTTTCAATTAAACTTGGCAAGGCCTCCTTTTTATTGCTTGTAAAATTACGAATGTTTCCAAATTCTGCTTCGTATTGAAACAACGTCATCTCCCCCCCCCCCCCCCCCCCTTTTTTTTTCCCTTCTTATTTCACCTTATATAATAACTTAATAGGCAACAGTAGCAACAAATAAAATCAATCCATAAAATAATTAACAATTCCCTAGTATGTAGTATGTATGAAGATTCATATACAGATATAATGAAGATGACGTCACTCTGATATTTGTTATTGTTTTTTGCCATACACGTTTATGAGTAATTCTCACTAAACTGTAGTAACAAGACTATAAACGACCAAGATTACACATAGTTTGTGTGTTGGTCCGTTATACTTCCGGATGGCAATGTTGTGAGTTTCTTAGCCAAGCGCACACTATCTATTAAAAGTAATTCAGAGCTGTAAATTCTATTAAAAAGCAAGCTCTAGAGTTTTGCTATGTGGTCTTGTGGTATGACACTCCCTTTCGCATCGGAAGGTCCTGGGTTCGAGCCTCGCTCGGCTCATAGTTGAGTCCTTGAAAAAGACTCATTACTCACAGTCTCTCAATGTAATCAAGTGTAAAATGAGTACCTGGCCGGTAACAGCGTTGCCTCTGTCCGAAAAATTATAATATCGCCTAACAGGCGTCATGTCTCGTCCTACATGTTAAGTGTTGCTGTTGGTCAGAGACCCATTGTACTGATCTTTGGGCATGTAAGTGGATATTACGCTATATAAAAGTTCAATTTTGTTTGTTTGTATTTTTAAAATAATTGCATAATTTGTAATGTTCGTGTGTGTATGTGTGTGTGTATGTGTGTTTGTGTGTGTGTATGTGCGCGCGCGAGCGCGTGCGTGTGTGTTCTTGTTTTGTAAACCATTGCTGAGCACTTTACCACAAGATGAATATACTGCATATAAATTAATAAGTAAATAATAAATAAATAAATAAATAAATAAATAAATCAATAACAATATTGATTACACTAATAACAATAATAATAATAATAATAATAATAATAATAATAATAATAATAATAATAATAATAAATAAGAAAAGAAGAAGAAAAGAAAGAAGAAGAAGAAGAGAAGAAGAAGAAGAAGAAGAAGAAGAAGAAGAAGAAGAAGAAGAAGAAGAAGAAGAAGAAGAAGAAGAAGAAGAAGAAGAAGAAGAAGAAGAAGAAGAAGAAGAAGAAGAAGAAGAAGAAGAAGAGAAGAAGAAGAAGAAGAAGAAGAAGAAGAGAAGAAGAAGACGAAAGAAGAGAAGACGAAGACAGAAGACGAAGAAGAAGAAGAAGAAGAAGAAGAAGAAGAAAGAAGAAGAAGAAGAAGAAGAAGACGACGCAGACGAAGAAGAAGAAGAAGAAGAAGAAGAAGAAGAAGAAGAAGAAGAAGAAGAAGAAGAAGAAGAAGAAGAAGAAGAAGAAGAAGAAGAAGAAGAAGAAGAATATAATATATCATCTGTGATCAAAATATTAAAAAAGGCCATTAGAAATTATATGGCCATATAATATATGTGACTTATCACCTCAAAGTTGCATTTCGGGGGTGTCTGTGTGTGTTGTGTGTATGTGTGTGTGTGTGTGTGTTTGTGTGTGGATGGATGTGGGTTTGAAATAATAAAAACTGTACGTATTGTCCAAAATATATAAGAACTGTGTCTGTTTTTTTTTTTTATGCGGCTATGTGGTCTAGTGGTATGACACTCGCTTTCGGATCGGAAGGTCCTGGGTTCGAGCCTTGCGCTCGGCGCAT